>NW_015546037.1:733092-749239 GCF_001515605.1 Sinocyclocheilus anshuiensis | reverse complement strand
CACACCTGTGAAACACAAACACACACACACACACACACACACACACACACACACACACACACACACTTATTTATATACATAGTTATAATTACACACACACACACACACACATTTATATATATATATATAATTTTAGATTTTTATGTGTTTATATAATATTTAATACATAATTGAAATTGGTAAATGTATTATTTAAAATTGTAATATTTGTATAATTCTTTATATTACGTATTTATATCTCAAATTTAATACATATTTTAAAAAATTAATAAATATTAATAAATATAACATATTTTTTAAATCATATATAAAATCATGTAAGAATTCACACGCACGCACGCACATAAATATAAATATAAATATAAATATAAATATAACAAAAATATAAATAAATACGCTAGAAAATCAACACAACCTCTCCATAGTCTCCCTTCGGAGGGATTTTACACTTTATGAACCAAATTCAGCATCATATTTGGACCATGAAAATATTATTCAAACCAGAAGTGTTACAGTATTGAAGGGAATCTATATAAATGTAAATTTTGCTCTGATTTTGCAATGCAATTCTTCACAGTACATTTGGGAAGTAGGTAATCCTCGTGCAATAAAGCTTATTTAATCTCGCCATGAAAAGACCTTCTAATAATTGCCAGTAATTTTTTCATCCATGTGAAACGCACAGTGAACGTTTGTGTGTGGCAGCTTTTGCTATAGCTTTGAGAGGACAGAATTCCTCAATGCAAGCACAACCAGAAATAATCAACACTGCAGGGAAAATGGCTTAATAAAGCGCCATTCTGTTAAATAATACATGAAATAAATGGCAAAAGGTAAGAAGCAGGGTTAGAAGTGAGGGAATAAACCAGTAAAGGAATCCTCACAGTGATATGCAAACAAACATGAGCGTGATATGACTGTGAAATGAAGAGAGCAGGTGAAGGCAGCCGGACGAGGTGATGATGTGTATGTGTTATATCTGCTGTGCTTTGCCATCTGGACATCTGATTAGAAATGAATGATTATGTCATATGGCACACAAGTGAGATTGTCACCAGAGAGACAGATGTGTAAATGTGCATGTGTTGAAAGAGCAAAGCAAATCTCTCTAAAATTGAACAGAATGCAGATTTTGAGTCTATAATAACCATCTGGGTTTTTGACCTTTTACAGAAAATGCATTAATTAAAATAAACCAGTGTGTGAAGTGGGATACTAGTATACTGTGCAAGAGACTATACATCAGGGACGTTCAGTTCATATAAGCTGTGAATGCACTGCACACCCAAGCCATTTGAGAGAATGAGCTAAATACTAGCATTACTATAAATTCCCTGATCATTTGAGGTGTAACAGTGTAACATAAAGCTTGCATAATAAAATGTGGGAATACATATGTAACGGTCTTTGTCAAACGACAGTAATTTTCTGCAAATCTGTGCCAATTATGGAGGGATTCGGGTGAGCAGATCCACTTTGCTGTCTGAGCTCTATTGCTATGACTCGCCAATTTTGTTGCACATTCTCATTGGTTTGTTAGCATGTGGGTGATGTCATCATGCACACTGTTGGCAAATGGTGCATTAAATGCATGCACAGACAAAATGCATTACATGACAATAAACATTTCAAATAGTATGCACATGACCTCACCACGTTAATGCAACAGGAGGTCTCCAGTTATCATGGAAAGAAAAAAGTTTTAATTGTAATTTAGGGTAAAATGTCAACATATTTTAAATTGCATGCAATTTTGTAATCACCATTTTGTGTAAAATGTCAAATTTGTTTAGTTGCATGCAATTTTTAAATAGCACTTTTTTTGTAAAATGTCAACATTTTTTAATTGCACGCAATTTTCTAATTGCAATTTTGTGTAAAATGTCAATATTTTTTAATTGCAGTTTTGTGTAAAAAGTCAACTTTTTTTGATTGCACGCAATTTTTAATTGCAATTTTGTGTAAAATGTCAACATATTTTAATTGCATGTAATGTTTAATTGCCATTTTGTATAAAAGCTCAACATTTTTATTTGCATGCATTTTTGTAATCACCATTTTGTGTGAAATGTCAACATGTTTAATTCCATGCATTTTTGTTGCCATTTTGTGTAAAAGTCGACATTTTTAATTGCATGTCATTTTTTAAATCACAATATTGTGTGTTTTCTTTTTTTATTGCGTACATTTTTTTAAAAATGCCATTTTGTATAAAATGTCAACTTTTTACAAGTTATATTTATGGGCTTTTAAGCCTTTAATGGACAGGAAAGCAGAGAGCAGACAGGAAAGCACTGGGTGGAGAGAGGGGAGCATGCATTTTATAATCACCATTTTTGTGTAAAATTTCAACATTTTTAATTCCATGCATTTTTAATTGCCATTTTGTATAAAATGTCAACTTTTTTAATTGCATGCTGTTTTTAAATCAACGTTTGTATAAAATGTCTTTTCACTGCCTGATTAGCAGCAGTTAGCAAAGGAGAAGAACTTTAAATATGCTAAATTAAGAAGTGTGAAATGCATTGTGGGATACAGTGTTGAACACGATGACTCTTGACAGTCAAATCAAATCAAATCAATGAGTCAAAAAGGGAATGATAAAAAAAAGTCTTCTGGTTCCATCACAATTGCAAAGGTCAAGAGCCCATTGCATTATGGTATTGTTACATGCATTTTGCTGAAAACGCATATCATGCACAATATACATACTGCACATTTCAGAAATAGTAGGATAGCATGCAAATCCAAATATAGTCCAACTCACAATCCAACAGCTGTGCACAAATGCGGGAAATCATGAGCACATACACAGTGCAATCTGCAAAACAGCATATAAACCCAGCAGACCTGCACAAATACCTCATGCTGGCATATAAAATGGAGGGGGAAAGGGAAATACGGATATTACGCAAAACAAACATAGTTTGATAGCATACCATTCCCAATAAACTCAGCCAGGTGTAAGCCAGCATTCACATACTGAAATATACATTCTCCCTGACAAGCCACAAAAGATCAATAATGAGTTATCACAGTAAGACATGTGGACAAAGAGACAGGATGAATAAAGAAACAGGACAGAAACTAGAGACCCTTCTCTCTCTCTCTGCACCAGACAGATGATGTAATATCCTGTAACTCCTCAGGATCTTGTACGACCAAACTCAAGGTAGAAGCACGTCTCTAATGTTTGTTTTATACTGAACTTACATTGCTTTAATATTCTTTCCATGTACCTGCACTCTAACTTTGTGTAAAAAAGTTGTCAAAGATGTGAGACAACCGTGTTAAAACAGCGGCTGGCTAAGTGAGTATTTTTGCCAATTATATTTTAAAATGCATGGTTTTATGCACACGATTTTGAGGTAATACCTTCTGTTTGGCTGGGTAAAACCATGGCATTGAAATTACTTTGCAAATAATACTATATAATGGTTTTTCAATTATGGAATTTATTCTAAAAGAGATTTGAAAATAGCACTTCGCAGATTAAAATATTTAGACTAGTCCCTACATTTCTGGGCTTTTCAAAAGTTATGGGTTTTTTTCTTTAAACTGAAAGAAATGAATGCAGTTATTTAGCAAGGATGCATGAAATTGATCAAAAATGGCAGTAAAAACATTTACACGCAAATCAGCATATTAGAATGATTCCTGAAGGATCATGTGACACTGAAGACTGGAGTAATGATGCTGAAAATTCAGCTTTGAATCCCTGGAATTAATTACATTTAAAAAATGCATTCAAATAGAAAACTGTTATTTTAAATTGTAAAAACATGCCATAAAATTACTGTTTTTACTGTATATTTAATCAATTAAAGCAGCCTTGATGAGCATAAGAGACACAAAATCTTGTGATACACCAGTCCCCACACTTTTGAATAGTAGTGTGTGAGATTTAAACTTTTAGATGAAGCAATGATGCAAAATGTAGGTCAAAATGCCAGTTCTTGAATCATCGTCCAGCTACACGCCTCAGTAGGAAAGACAAATGAGAACAAAATGGCCTGAAATCATTTCATAAGCTATACGACAGGACCATAAAGCTGACCTTTCGATCATGTTTTCTCTGATTTGGCTCCTGATAAGAGACATTACGGGCCCAATGAGGACTGTTCTCAGGTCAGTGTGTACATGGTGTTTGATGGCAGAGATTAGTGGAGGATTATTGCAGACCAAAACAGGTAAATGGTGCCGGTGACTGACGACTCGTCAATACTATCGACCAGCCGATCAGAGGATCTTGAAGCCATTAGTGTCAACTGATAACGCTGTGCCTATGTGTATGAGAAAGCTCAGATGACAGTGGGACTCTGATCATAGAGCCCTCTAATATTAGTTCACAAATTCTGTGTTTTCAATTCAAATTTTTCTGGATTCTGTTTAAACTGGTCTTTAATTGAATTTTACAAAGAAGAAATTAAAAAATGTAATTCAAACATTCTTTTCATTTTTTGGCAAACAAAAAAAAATTAAATGAAATGAAAACAAAAACAATTGCGATACTGTGTAGAATTCCTTCAAATGTTTCAGTAATGTTTTAATAAACGGTATTATTATTATTATTGCTTTTGCTTTGATCAGTACATTCCACATTCTAATTTTGGTGTAGAAACAATTTTCTCAGAAATTGCAAGTGAAATAAATTTCACAATTAAGCTGAATTGTAAGTAACAGAATTAAATGTGAAATTTTGAAGTAGAAAGACTGAAATTGCATTTTCCTGTAAAACAGTGATCTTTTATATCTTAAATCTAAAACTTCAAAAAATATATTTTTCTATGGATCTATGAGATGGTAGAGCACAGTGATTTCATCCTTTTTTATTTAGGCTACAGTGTATTGTACAGTATTTTGTCATAATTTCTTCAAGTTAAACTGAACTTTTATTTTGACGTGTTGTCATGAAGACCTTTAAGTTTCTGTGTGTATATTAAGATGACAATTTTATCAAATCAAAATGGTGAAATGCTGGTAAATAAACGCTCAGAGCAGCTCCAGAGATGAAGTTTGTGTGTTTATTTCCTCATAGTGAGATGTCACACGCGCAGTTCATTCACACCGAGACACACAGAACACACAGACTTTGTATTTAAATAGCCGTTTCTTGCAGTTTAATATATTCAAACAATAGTCGGTAACACTTTAGAATACTGTTCCATCATTAATGAATAACTACACAAGAACACATGAGTAACGCAATATTAGCACTCTAGTAACTACTAATAACTAACAAGAAACTCTGATTAATGAATTAGTAAGTAATAGTGCTTAGTCGAATGTGGTAGTTCACTATTAGCTAATCAGTAACTATTATTTTTTCATACCTCCCTAAGAACTAGTAAGAACTACTGTATACAGGTTCAAAATTAATATGAATAATACATAATGTATAATTAATTCTAAAGTGAAGGTCATGGTAACCCACTAGAAATGACTCAAGTATTACCAAATTCTTCAGAAGGAATTACTAATTATTTGGATCAGTATTATAAAGTGAAGATCATGATAGCTCCCTAGTAATGACTGAAATCATTGTAAGCTTTTGAGGGTTTTGTAAAGTATTGGATAGTAGTTATTCAGGTGTTACTACATCCTTCTAAAGGAATTACTAATTTTTATTAGTAATTATTTATTACAAATTTTTTTATTCACTGCAGAAATCATATGACCCTACATGTGTGTCTTCATGCATAAATAATTTAGAACGTGCCAAACTGAGTTTTTCAATGAGTCGGCTGGAGTCCCTGAAGCTGGAAAGTGTTAAACAGTGTTTCAGTGCACTTACTGTCCATTATGAACTGGTTACAGTCAAGTATATATGCCTAAAGCATCCGTGCACGCACACACCAATAGTAGCATGGTATTCATTACTGATAAATTGCTGTGACCTTCTGGACACCGGAGCCATGTTCCTGAATTTGCTGAAGAATGGCATGATGACATGGTCGTGTGGCGTGTGTGTGTGTCTGACGGATGATAGCACTTTACATCTCCACATCATTTTCTACTTCGCCCTCATTTCAGCGCTACTACATTCCCTACAGAGCGAGCATGAGAGATAGAGAGAGAGAGAGCGAAAGGAAAGGGGGAAACGGAAAGAAAAGTGAACAAGATTAGCACTGATCCGTGAAGTTTTTGCAGAGGTGGATGTTGTAGGTGTGTTGTGTTCGCCTCAACCTAACAAGCGACTTAGAAATTGCCTATTTATGCAAATAATTCAAAACAACAAACTTTTAGCCGGGAAGGCTTCTACAACTGTCACCACCCCTTAATTAGCGGCGGGACGATGTGAAGGAGTGGGAGCGTCTAATGAGTGAAGTGCAGATGGCTGACGCTTTCCTAACGTCTCGGAGCTAAAATAAAACTGCACGACAGTATACAGTGGGTATGAATACTTTCCGTACCCACTGTATGTGCACGTATTGAACGTGTTTGGCGCTACATTAAATGCGAATACTCACATTTCTTGCTTTAAAGTGTGAAAGACAATGTATGTGCACCAAAGCTATTATCATGGTAGATCTTAACTTGTAAATGCCATTTTAAACGAAAAACAACTGATAATGAGGCAATGAGAGATAGACAAATATCCAGAAAATTACTGAAAACCTTATTTGCAATAGTGTTGAAATTAAATATAGCATTTGGACTGTAATAATAATACCATATTACTGAAAGTATCCTAGTTTAAATACTATGGTATATGAATTTATATATATATATATATTATATGTACAGTATTTAGTTTTTTTTATATATACTGTATATACTGTATACACACACGCACACACATATACATATACACAGTTGCATGTATCAGAAATGCACAGTAGTGTGTTAAGAATTTTTTTTATTAAATTGAATTTAATGAATCAATGACTCAATTATTCAAACTAGCTTCATTCCTGGCAAGGGTTGTCAGGTCTGTGAAAGAACACCAGCCCAACAGCTATTCAAAATTACCCCAATCGCGTTTTTTTCTGTGGTTTTCCCTGCATCAAAATTGTGTTTTGGAAAGATCATTTTAACCCACAGACTAAAAACAACCCACAGCAACAGTGTAAATGAGTCCAATTCTGCAGTAAAATAGCAGACTTGGGAACACTGTTTCTGAATTAATCCGTGTCTTTGGAAGAATCAGTTGGGAAAATTAATGAATTACTCTCTTATACAGTTAACATGTTTCATTCCTGAGTGAATCAGTTCAGGGAATGATTCAAAGGACTCACTCATTCAGACTAGTTTAATTCCTGAATGACTGACTACACAATGAATATTATAAAATAATACCGTTGTGCTTTCGTAGCATGTTTTAGCAAGTAAGACTGTGTGTTAGCATGTGTGTGAATGGTTTGAAGTGTAGGCAGTATGCTATGTAGGTCTGCGAGATGTAGTGTAAATTGTTAGTCCGCTAGCATTAGCTGGAAGGACAGAGCTAACACAGGGCTCCCAATGAGCCCAGGGCCTGAGGGCACTTCAGCCCTCACTGCAGAGAAACACTCATATCAACACTCTCCAGGATTATTCAGACTGGTGTATCAGCAAATCTCTTACAGCTGATTTTGTCTGAAGTACCTAACCACACTCTGACAATATAACTGTACTGGCAACAATGCTTAATGTTTAAGTTATTAGATTTTGGAAAAGTAACAATGAAAAAGGATATTTTTTTCTGAAGAAAATGTGAGTGGTGCATCAATTTACCTCTTGTAAAGTGAAAATCTGCATGTTTGTACAAAATAAATCTATTTTTAACTTCTGGCTAAAATAAGATTCCTCTATCCACAGTATTGCTTTCTCCAGTGAAAAATCGTCTCGTCTGAATTAGGAGAGAAATCTGCACAGATCAAGAACTGTTTACAAGCCAAGACAGTCCAATATACTGTACTGACATTAATGCATATAGCTTGAGCTAATAATTTTGGAAAAATTACAATGCAAAAGCAGATTTTTCTGAAGATAATATGCGTGGTGTAAAACCTGTCGCTATGAAGCTACCCTTGTAAAACTGACGTACACTTTATGCAAATATACTTGCAGTATGTGCAAACTGAAAGTAATGTTTTCAGATAATTAATTGCATGTTAAATGAAAATATATTAGAAAATAAATTTACATTAAACAATTAGTTGAACTTAAGAGTATGTTTTTGACATAAGTAAGAGTTAATAATTTTGGAAAAATTACAATGCAAAAGCAGATTTTTCTGAAGATAATATGCGTGGTGTAAAACCTGTCGCTATGAAGCTACCCTTGTAAAAATGACGTACACTTTACGCAAATATACTTGCAGTATGTGCAAACTGAAAGTAATGTTTTCAGATAATTCATTGCATGTTAAATGAAAATATATTAGAAAATAAATTTACATTAAACAATTAGTTGAACTTAAGAGTATGTTTTTGACATAAGTAAGAGTTAAGTACATCTTTATGTATAATTTCATAATTACTTCTAATGTCTTTGAAATATGGTTAAAGTGTACTGATAAATATATAACAAATATTTATGGTAAACTTTAATGTATTTCTATTGAAACTTGTATGCCATGTTTTTAAATATATTTGTAATGCTCATTCATAATGGTGGTTGCACTTTAGTCCAGTTAAAATATATATTTACTTTAAAATAAAATATTGAATAACATTACAGTGTAATTATAAATACGTATTTTACATGTGCTTTAGCAAGTTAGTCAACAAATAAACATATATGTACTTCTTTGAAGCATGATAAAAGTTTATAAAAACAATGATTTAAAATGTATTTTAATGTAAAACTTTTAAATTGACATTGAAGTGCACTTTTTAAAGAAATAGTTAAGAAAAAGTCATCAAAGTGTTCTTATTTAAGCACTCTTAAGTACACATAATTCATTAATATATTAACTACATGTGCAGTTTTTAAAAAACACTTTCAAGATTTGAAGTACAAATGCAAATTCAATACTAAGCGCACTTTTTCACAAAGTGTTGTAATAGCAAACAAGGCGCATTTAAAAAACAAAATTACACATTTAAAAACCGATTCAAGTTTTTGTTCAAATCACAAACCTTAAATATGAGCAATAGTGATGCTTGCCTTAGCAAAACACTAACATTTGAAAATAAGTTGGTGTTTAATTGTTTATGTGGAAGAAAATAAATGTTATCTACCACCAATTTTCAATCATTCGCTGATTAATTGAGCTAAAAAAATGATTTTCTGCTCTCTAGCCAAAAACCAAAGGGAATTTAGCATGAAAATGAGGTTTCTCGACAGAGTGGACAGTAAATATTGAAATTAATGACAGAACTGTTTGAATAAATGCGCTGGTGGGCTGAAAAATACAGCTTTTTAGCATGATTTGAGTTAATGAGAATACATTTATGATATTGTTGTTGAATTTTTAGCATGAGCAATAAAATATGAAATGCTTTTGGAGATTTCAAGTACATAGGAGCATAGAAAACGATGACTGCAGAAATTAATTGCCTTTAGCATGAAAATGATCTTATTCGACAGCGCACATAATAAATACTGCATTAAACGAGAGAAACGCTTATACAAATGTATTGTTGGTTATTGCAAAATTTCTAACAGAGGTTAGCTTGAGCCGTTGAGACTGCAGAACTGACATTAGCATTAGCGACAGTGCTGGGGAAGTTAATCAGTTATTCTAATAGCAGATGCTAATCACATGTGCTGATCACAAGGCCATGGGCTCATTGTTAGGACTGCTCTCTTGCTCACTCTCTCTCTGCCTCTCTAATTAGTCCACAGTGCTGACTGCTGAATTTACCTGACCTACTCCAGTCACTCTCTATTACAGGCTCCGTCCTCAACAAAAACGTATGCACACAATCGCTCTCACCGTCTAACACTCGCACACACAGTGCAGTGTGTGTGAGGAAACACTTCTCCTGTCACGTCGCGTTCCAGTCAGAAAATCGCTGATGGAGAGAGGCACTAATTAGCACGACTGATACAGGAAGGGAAAAATAAAGAAAGCCCTGAGTCTGTGCAACTGCAGGAAACTGTAGGGGAAAAAAGACACTTTGTGCTTTGACCCTTGCGATTCTTTTTACCGCTTTTCTCTTTAGTGCACGTGGTATAATTACAATCTACCCAGAGGAACTCGGTCGATCCGTGATCTGTAAATCAACCTTTTCTGGTTCAATCTGCTCCTTACAAAAAGTACTGAAGTTGAACTACGGAGCAATTATATACATCACATCATACAATTTTTAAAAATATTTACATGGTAGTACTTTGAATAAATATATTATATATTATCATGATGCATGCACAAAAATATGGTATCACTGTGGTAAACACTCTAAAAGAACCTTTCAATAGTAAAGAAAAGATGGAGAAATGTAGCATTGCATCACTTGCTCACCAAAGTATCCTCTTCAGTGAATGGGTGCCGTTAGAATGAGAGTCCAAGCAGCTGATAAAAACATTACAATAATCCACAAGTAATCCACACCACTCCAGTCCAGTCCATCAATTAACATCTCAACGTGAAAAGCTGTGTGTTTGTAAGAAACAAATCCATCAAGGAGTTACATCTTTCAATAATCCATAATAATGCTTCCTACAGTGAAAAAGTCAACCGCCTGTTGTCCTCTCACATCCACCAACATAGTTGTTTGTAACTGTTTTATACTGTTTTCGCTTGCAAATGGTGCTTAATCTGTGCATATTTCTCTCCTGATTCAGATGAGACTACTTTTCACTGGAGAAAGCAATATTATGTATATTATGGACTCTTAATGATGGATTTATTTTAACTTCACCAGATGATGGGCTGGATTGGTGTGGATTATTTGGGGATTATTGTGATGTTTTTATCAGATGTTATCATTCTGATGGCACCCATTCACTGCAGAGAATCTATTGGCAAATCTTCAGCAAATTTTCATTTTTGGGTGAACTGTTCCTTTAATTCACTCAAGAAAACTTATAGCTGTCTTTACTTTTGGCTGATTACTTAGTTCCTTATCTTCAATTTTCCCTTAAAGTTTGCTTAAAATAAGGCAATCGGTTTCCAAACATTTCTTTTGAGTAAACTGAACTTTTAAAGAATACGTCACATTAATCAATCAATCAACCAACTAATCAATCATTTAAGGAGGAATGCCAAACTATATGTAATTCATTTAGATTTAATTTCAAACATGAATGGGCAGTGTAACCGCTTTTATTAAATTGATAATCTCTAAATTAATCTAACAACATACATCTGTGACAACACTTTCTATTTTTATGCTAAATTGCTATGTTAGTTGGCAATATCCTGCAGTTTGCCTCAGGAAGTGTTTTATTGTTTGTTTTGATTATTTGTATTCTTATTTTTTATAATTTCTCTAGTCTGGCAACTAAGAACACCCCTTACCCGTCAAAATCACCGCAACGCATGGCCTCTCGAGGCTCATTTCTTTAATTAATTGTCAACAGGATCACATTATTTCTCTGGCTTAGTGATTTTAAACCAGAACAAGTGGCTTTCTGTCAATGTGATGTTCATTTGTAAGCACCATGAATTCATAACATCAGAGAAACATTGCAGAATGTGGTGTAAATTGTTGATGCACCGACCCACAACTAGTTTTTAGGTGTAATATCCTGTGGAAAGGGCAGAAGTGGGATTTATAAAATTTATATGAACTTGTGTTTGTATTATTTATATATTATCCATTGGGAAATACACTCTTGCACACATACAGCACACAGGGGTGAAAAGCCCGTGTCTTATTTACTAGCCACCCACAATGCATTTTAAATGCACTGAAATAGCATTGCACTGTATCTACATAGCCATTATCAGTAATTTCAGCATAAAAACACCTCCTTTATATGGAAATTAGGTTCATTATAGATCACACCTTGTTCGCAAAACTCCTGCCGCAATTAACGTCGCGCTATTACCACCCACAGAAAACAGATTTGTGTACATTTTCTATTGATCATGGCAGGAGTAATTCATCAAATGCAGAAGAGCGGCATGCAGACAAGCACATATGCACAACGCAGACAGCATGTGCAACTAAACGCTGTCACCGCGGGTGTGATTCATTCTTAGTGAATTCCCCTTACTTCATCTAAACAACTAATTAATCAATCTATCAGTCAAGCAAAATAAGTGCATTTATTTTGACTGGCCTATTCATAGT
This sequence comes from Sinocyclocheilus anshuiensis, assembly GCF_001515605.1. NCBI lineage: Eukaryota > Metazoa > Chordata > Actinopteri > Cypriniformes > Cyprinidae > Sinocyclocheilus > Sinocyclocheilus anshuiensis. Next base: position 737,072 of record NW_015546037.1, on the reverse strand, counting down.
GTGTGTGAGTGCAGTAAAAATGATTGCATGTGCATCCAAGTCTCCATCAGCAGGTACTCTATACTAAAGCATAGCCTAAAGCACATGACATGTGGTTGCCCTTGGTTACCATCAAATGTGAAACCGCTGTAGTAGTGAAAACCCAACTAAAATCAGTTAATCTGGGTTGATCAATGACACCTTGGCCCTTATGTGGCATAACGCCTCAAGCTTTATTTTACCACATTAGTCTCTGGAGGCTAAAATCTCTATTTCAAGAGTGTCCTGGACAAATAAAACACTATAAGAACACATAAACAGGGGACAGTAAATATGGCAGGAAATATGGCTAACTACACATAGTTTGTTTAAAAAGTCTTTGATCTTTGAGTTCTAAAACTATTTAAAGATACTGCAGTCTGCAAATGTGGTTCCTTTCAAGGAAAATGTCACCCCAAAATTAAAATGTACTCATCCTCAGGCCATCCAAGATGTAGATGAGTTTGTTTGTTCATCAAAACAGATTTGGAGAAATGTAGCATTACATCACTTGCTCACCAATGGATCCTCTGCAGTGAATGGGTGCCGTCAGAATGAGAGTACAAACAGCTTATAAAAACATCACAATAATCCACAAGTAATCCACACCACTCCAGTAGATCAGTTAACATCTTGTGAAGTTGTGAAAAAAGCTGTGTGTTTGTAAGAAACAAGTGTTTAACTTCAAACTGTTGCATCCAGCTAAAAAAATAAGTCCTCTATCTAAAATATTGCTTTCTCCAGCTACAAAGTCGCCTTGACTGAATCAGGGGAGAAATATGTAAATCAAGCACCGTTTACAAGTGAAAATGGTCCAAAACAGCTGTGACCAAATATATCACTAGATTTTGATGTGAGAGGACAACAGGAGATGGACTTTTACACTAGAGGAAGTGTTATTGTGGATTATGGACTAAAAGTGACAATTTAAAGTTAAAATGCCTAAATGATGGATTTGTTTCTTACAGACACGCAGTTTTTCACTTCACAAGATGTTAACTGATGGATTTGAGTGGTGTGGATTACTTGTGGATTATTGTGATGTTTTAATCAGCTGTTTGGACTCTCATTCTGACGGCACCCATTCACTGCAGAGGATCTATTGGTGAGCAAGTGATGCTAAATTTCTCCAAATCTGTTCACATGAAGAGCCAAACTCATCTACATCTCTGATGGCTTGAGGGTGAGTACATTTTCAGCAAATATTATTTTTTGGCATAACTATTCCTTTAAGTGCTTATGCACATAATGCATTAGCTGATTTAGTATGTAATCAGCCAGGATTTTGAACATCCTGATTATTGCTTTTGAAATTAAAGCAGTGCTTAGAAATATAAAGCCACACATGCAGAGATATATCTCATGTGATCTCCCTTCCTCTTTCTCAGAACCTGAAGAATGCCTAGAGGAGACGTTTGCTCTGAGGATGCTCTTTCATAGCTCAAGAAACATAATAAAGTACTATATTTATATTTCATTTATGCATCTACTTTCTTTCAGAACTTTCCCATAAGATTCCTTTGATGTATTAAAAACTGACACCGTTAAACTATAGTGCTATAAATTTAATGTGGATAGTATACTACAACTCATATCATTTGGTCTGGGAAAAATTTCATGAGGATATTTACATAACGAAATCTCAGATCAGAGCACAATGTCAGACTTTTCTTTAGATTTAAGCAGTGTTATTTTAGTATCGATGAGATACTATTATAGTGTTATTAATATTTTAAATTGTATTATTTTTTATTTTATTCATTTTTATTTCAGTTTTAGTCTGCTATTTAAGTACATCAAGCTAAACTAAAACAGAAAAGTTGCCTTGGCATCTAGCTGAAATAAAAGTCATTTCAGGTTATTTCAAATTATTTATTTCATGGTTTTAGTTTTAGTTAAATATTTCAACCCTGTATTTGAGTCTCTACTGAAACTTCAGAGCAAAAGTCTCCATTCATTCTCCTTGCTGTTTAGAAGAAACAATAAAGGAACTGAAGAGATCTCATTTGTGATTTTTGTTTCCTGCGGGCAGGTCATCCATCTCCAGCTGAATCATTATAAGAATTGATGCTTTAGTCTTTGTTGTGTCTCTCTATATGCGGATACGCATCAGCTCATAGAGGGACAGCAAATGCTCATGTCTCCCAGGCGGATCAGAGGAGTCGTTGAAGGGAATAAAAGAGACACAGACGACCCAGTTCAGGGAAGAGAAGTGCACACTCTTCTCTTTTGCTCTTATGCCCTAAAGACAGATGGAGACTGAACTGGGCCGCCCCAGCACTTTGTGACGGCCTGTCCCGCAACCCGAATCTGCTTTCTGTGCCACCACTCCACTTTTCTGAAGACGTCGCCAGCATTTCCTCCTTCAGTCGAACAGCTGCACTGAAGAAGAGCTGCTGCACTCATGCCACCCCCTCATCCATTTATATACATAAAGACGGAGCCAGAAAGAGAGAGACTGTCATCAAATATATGTATAAAAAAGTTTATTTTGATTCATTTTAATGTATATATCTAGTTATTTTAAAATAAATACATGCATCAATTTTTGTTTGAATACATTTTAATTATAATTTTATTTAAAAATACATATATAAATATATAATTATTTTAATTACTTTTAGTTTATAATTTAATATTCATAATTTATATAATTTTAAATGTAAGTAATTTATAAAATTATTATTTTTTTATAAAAAATTGTATATATATATATATATATATATATTCATGAATTAAATTTGTATTTATACATTTTAATTCACATTTTATTCAAAAATAAATATATAAATATTTAATTTATACTAATTAATTAATTTATACTAATTCATATTTAACTCATTAATTATAATAAATAAATAAATAAATAAATAAATAAATGGTAAAAACCACATCTTGCAACACAAGATACAACTAAAAGCTGAGAACAAGACATGCATTAAGGGGATTTAGAGTTGACATGAAATCATATTTACTTCATTAATACACATTCCTGATCTTATGGTTCAACAAGTAGAGCACTGCACTATCAACACCAAGGTTATGCATTTGATTTCCAAGAGGGAAAAAAATAACTGATAATATGTATGCTTTGAAAACAACATTAATTATAAATTAATCGGCATGACTCATTAGTTCATGTTATTTCCGAAGAAAATAAACAGAATTCCCACTGCAAGTACATCACATTACAGAAATAAAAAAGTGTTGACTTTAATTAAACAGACCCAGAAAAGATCCACGCAATGCCCGACGAACAAAACATTCAACTTAAAAACACAGCAGCATGAGGGCTTGAGTTAATGAGCAGACAAAAACACTCAATTAGAGAAGAAACACACACACACAAAACTTTTAAAATATATACCATACCATAATAAAAGTCATACATTCACCAAGACACTAGATAAATTGCAACTGGTTTCCCATTTCAGCATATTTAAGGACAGATCTAGCCACTAAACAAGAGACTGACGTGTAAAGCAGTTTATTTGAAATAGATGATAACAATAGAAGACAGGCATGAAAAAATACTGCATATAAAATAGTTTAACAGGATTTTCAATAGAAATTAATTTGCACAATAGTCTCAATACAATTGAGAAATTAATGTGTCAGATTTTTAATTCGTTTTTGTGGGGTTGAAAAAAATTAGGGCTGTCAATCGATTACAATTTTTAATCTGATTAATCACATCCTTTTTCTGTGATTAATCGCACACTTCATGAAATTAAGCATAGACTATTTATCTTGTTTCAAATGTTTATTTTGTCATCATTTGCTATATCCAGCAAAGTAAACCAAAAGATTGAAGGGTGATTCTCAAAAATCTGTATTTTCTGCAAGCTTTTTTCAAGATAACTTTAGATGTCTTTCCAAAAAAAGACACTTAGAAACTCCAAAAGGACGCCAAAGAACCAAATGATATAAGGAGCCCATATAAGCACATATGAAAGAAAAAA
>NW_015546037.1:732266-732643 GCF_001515605.1 Sinocyclocheilus anshuiensis | reverse complement strand
ATCGCAAGCAGAGAAGCAAAATTGGGTTAAAGGGTTAGAATAGAAATTGTGCTTCAGTAATTTTGCATTAATTCTGTTAAATTATTTTAACTTGTTAAGGATTGTAAAAATTAATCGCATGTGTTAACGCGTTAAAGATGACAGCCCTAAAAAAAAATCAATCAATCAATCAATATTAAAAAATTATTAATTTAAAATAAAAAATAACAAACCGAGGTTATTATAGTTAACTAAAACTAAAATTAAATCCATGAAAAAAAAAACATTTTTGTTACATGAAATAAAATAAACTGAAAAGAAAGAATATATACAGGTGCATCTCAATAAATTAGAATGTCATGGAAAAGTTCATTTATTTCAGTAATTCAACTCAAATT
>NW_015546037.1:721940-732238 GCF_001515605.1 Sinocyclocheilus anshuiensis | reverse complement strand
TATATATATATATATATATATATATATATATACATACACACACACACACACATTACATATCCGTTATTTCTGCAACATTTTTACTTGATGTACTAAAATAACTAAAACTAAAATAATGATAATAATAATAAAAAAACTATATAGACATTTATATTTAAAAAAAGTGAAAAACTACTAAAACTAACAAAAACGCACAACAAAACATTAAAACTTTAATTAAAATAAAATAAACCGATTCAAATATCAGTAAAAACTGTAATAGTATCTCAATGACATTCAAAATCAACCAAAATATTTATAGATTATACAAAATCAAATAGGAATATTAAACTCACAGAGACACTCAGAGTCTAAACCCAGGCTGTAGCAGGCTAAAGTGTTCGTTATTCGTATTACGTGGAGTGTTTTACTTTTAATTAATGGCCGTTTGTGGTTGTCACAGCACATAATGATTGGCTAGTCTCAGTTAAACACGACTGGCAGCTTTAGAGTGAGCGTTACATCCAATTTGGCTGAGGCTTGGCAATTTCGCAGATCTAAAGTCAGCTTTAAAAGGCTGATGACTTCACAGACCATTTGTCTTGATCTTAGTGTTTCTGCCTGTGACACACACACACACACACACATTAACACAACTCGTCTGAAAATGGCTAAAAGCGCTGTAATTGCTTAGTGTTGGTGTTAGTGTTAGTCTTGTTGCAAAGGTCACTGGTGAGATTTCTAAATGTCCCTGCTGCACATTAAAGGAATATTATGCTTTAGCGCAGACTTCTGCTCTTCTATACATGGCCTTTAATATATTAATATATTGAGTGGCGCTTGCTAAGCAAACATCGCTATCTATTACTCATATACTTCAACAAACCCCAAACCTCTAAAGCAAACCCCAACTTCAGGAGCAACTCATTCATTACGTTTGAATTGGACACACCTCACAGGAAGCTGAAATGGAATGACAAGAAGAAGAAATTGAAGAGTCACACAGCAGAGGAAGTGAATTAGCTGAAAGCAAGTAAAAAAAAAAAAAAACATTTTACAATAAATAAAATAAAAAAGTACATGATTTATGCAAATGTATTCTTATTTTGAAGAGTTCTTTTGTTTATGTTTAAAATGTTAAAATATTTATTGAAATTATTTAATATAATAATTTAAGATTAAAATACTTAATAATCATTTTATTCAATAGCACTTTTACATTTAAGTTTTTTTTTAATACAACATTTCATTTCCCACAAAGCACACTGCTAATTTACCCCAAAGTCTTCAAGATAAGAGTAATTATGCATAATTAGTTTAATTATGCATATTTAAACAGAACTTGTGTTCTGTATGTATATGCTGAACATCTCAAATTCAATTGAAATTCGGCAGCTGAACTGAAATTTAAAAGCGTTTTCAGTTGGATTCTGAATGTTGCACAACCCTAAAACACACACACACACACAGACACACACACATACACACACACACACCCTCACGCTCACACACACACACGCACACACACGCACACGCACACACACGCACACACACACGCACACACACACAACACACGCTCACACACACACACACACACACACACACACACAGTGACTCCAACCTGTTTGAAAGATTAATAGCTGACTGCAGTTAAGCGGACATGCACAGAATATATATATATATATGTATCATACTGGGGTTCCTGCATGCTTTACATTTCCATATGTATCTATATCCATATCTATTGTATGTATCTGTGTGTGTGTTTGTGTGTGTGTGTGTGTGTGAGTGGAATGTCCCGGGACTTTTGAATTTCCATGGCAACCACAAGGGATTAAAGATGTGATAACACTTGTCATTTAAGGAAAGCCCATCCTGCTGTGGAAAACTAGGGGTGAGAAGAAGAAAAAAACATACTGCCAATCTCATGAAAAAGCAAACTGCAAAGATATACTAAAACATTTCACTAAATATAAACACAGCTAAAAACATATACTAAAGACACTTTCTACAAACATGGTGCCAATGACCTTTCTTTACAGCATGAAAGCATGAAAAAGCCTAGCATAAAAAAAGTAGTTCGTTTAAACTGTGTTATATGCGATTGTAGTTTTAATTATTATATTTTGAAACAGTTTTTATTTTTATACTGTATTTTACATTTCATTTTAATTTTAACTGAAGTTTTAGTAATTTTGTTCTGTGTTTGTGTCATTTTTAAAACATTTTTTGTGAGTCAACTGTATAGTTTTTAGGAATATTTATGTTTTAGTACATCAAGTTAAAATGAGAAATGTTGCTTTAGCTACTAGCTAAAATAAATTGTTTTATATTTTATTTCAGTTGATGATTATTTTCTTTCAAGTAGGGAAGATGTTAATGAAAATGTTTTATTTATAATATTCAAACAATCTCTGTATTACACCTTAAATATGTGCAACCTAATAGGTACAACCTTATTGCAAAATGTAAAAGAATGATACAATCATATAATGTCATAATTTTGACCATTTGTTAAATTGATATTTATATTAAATATACTTATTGTAGTGTAAAACTATATGAGACTAAAATATTTAAAATGTTTAGTTAAACTATTTTTTAAATGTAGAATTCAGCATCCAAAATGTAGAATTTTTGCCAATTTCATAGATAGATAGATAGATAGATAGATAGATAGATAGATAGATAGATAGATAGTGTTTATTTATGTAAAAATGCATGGTAATCGTGTAAAAAGAAGAGAAGAAGAAGAAAAAGAAAGGAGGTGGTCCTTGGACCTCCTGAGGTTGACATTTAACAGTTTCTGCAGGTCAAGCATTGTTCATTTACTGACCATTTGTTAAACAAGAAAAAGGTTTCAGGACCTATTTTTAACCTGATTCATGAAAAGTGCTTTAACCGCTCACACTTTCCCAGAGAAAAATAGAGCGAGAAAGAGAGAGCGAGAGAGAGAGAGAGAGAGAGAGAGAGAGCATGGAGAGAGCTGAGGAATAAACAGAATATGAAATGTGAAAGTGAGGAGAAAAAGGGATGAGTGCAAACTGCAAAGACGATTTCAAAGTGGTTGTAGAGTAAAGTGAAGAGTAGGATTTTAGTAGAGAAAGATAAAGCAATGACAAGTTGAGAAGGAAAAAAGAGTGCAAAAAAATCTTATGTAGAGACTTGAGTGGGACTTGCAGTAATGCAGTGACCTCAGGCTGCAACAGACCTCAAAACCCTCACTTACACACACACACACACAGCGCTCGAGGAGGCCGTGTGTTGACTGCTGATATTACAGCCCTGATGGAGGCAAAAAAGAAGAAAGAGTGGGGAAAAAACACTCCACTAAATAAAAACAAAAAGTTAAAGTTGCTGTATAGTTTTCTGAATGTTAAAATATTTGCTCTTCTCCAACTTTATATAAAAAAGATGACTTTCCTACTTGAAAAGTGAAACTCCACCAATAGCATGAGTTTGGGGGCGGGACTACCTGTTTTTCTGACCAATGGAAGACAATTGCAATAGAGTTAACAATTGCATTTGGTGCAGAAATGAAGCAGCGCATCTTTAATAATTCAGTGGATAGTCCTTTAAAAATGATAAATCTGTCAGCATTTGCTCACCCGGTTGTTGACTGAAGCACAGATTATATGTATTTTCAGTGGGATTGTGGAAAAGTGGAAAAATCAGCCTGTCAGTAACACACACACACACACACTAAACACACGAGCGCTTTCCTTCCTGCTGTATTCATCGAGAACTACTTCGAAAGACAGATTTCCTTTCATCATTCTTTTTGTTTCCATTCAAAATCTTTTCCCTTTCCCTATCTTTCATTTCCTTTTACGTCCTTATATTTTCCCCTTCCTTTTGTTTCTGTTTCCTTTCCTTTCCTTTTTTCCTTCCTTTCCCTTTTCTTTCTTTTCCTATAACGTCCTTTTCATTTCTTTCCTTTTCACTTCCGCCTCTTCACCTGTCCTTAATGATTTTCCTTCTTATCGATATCTTTCCTCTCCCCTTCTCTATTTTTTCCCTTTCCTTTTTTCATTCTATTTTCTTTTCCCCCTTCCTTTTGATAGTTTTCCCTTCTGTATCTTTTCCTTTTCCTTTAACTTTGTCTTTTTCCTTTTTACTTCCTTATATTTTTTTCCCCTTCCCCTTTTTCATTTCCTTCCTTTGCCTTTTTCTGTTTTTCTATTTATTTCCTTTTCCCCTACTATTTTACCCATTTACTTAATACTTTTTTCTTTCAATGTTTCCTTTCCCCATTTCTCTTCTTCCTTCCTTCCTTACTTCTCTTTTCTTTTCCTTTCCCCATTCCATTTCCTTTTTTCTCTCCCTTTTGATAGCTTTCTCCTTCCCCTTTTCATTTCCTTTCCATGTTCACTTTTTTATTCCTTCCTTATATTTTCACTTTTCCAATTTAATTTCCTTTCACCCTTCATTTTTCCTTTTTACTTCCCCTTTCCACATTCCTAAATCCCTTTTCTTCCTTTTGATATCTTTCCATTTTCCCATTCCCAATATTTCCTTCCTCCTTTTCCTCTCTTTCCTTTCGCTATCTTTTCCTTTTCTCTTTCTATTTCCCTTTTTCCTCTACCTTTTGATATTTGTCCTCCTTTGTTTTTCTTTCCTGTCTTTATCATTTGCCCTTTCCTGTCTCATTTCATTACTTTTTTCCTTATTTTTCCCCTTCTCTTATTTTATTTCCTTTCCTTAATATTTTCCTCCATTTTGATATCCTCTTTCCTCTTCTCTCTTTTTTCTTTTCTTTCCCCTTTTACTGTTCATGTAATGTTTCTTTCTTTCTTCCTTTCTTCCCTTCCTTTATCTTCCCTTCCCATCGATAGCTTTCCCCTTTTCATTTTCCTTTGTGTCCTTATATTTCCCATTCCCTTTACTTTTTTCCCTTCCTTATATTTTATATATTATTTTTATTTTTATATATTTTTTCCATATAATTTCCTTTCCTTTCCTCCTTCTTTTCCCTATTTTTCTTTCTTTTGTACAGCCCTCTTCTCCAGTCCTTAATTCTTATTCTTCCTGTTGATATCTTTTGTTTTTCCCTTTCCCCACATTTCCTTCCTTCCTTTTTATCTTTCCTTTCCCTATCTTTTCATTTTCTCTTTCCATTTCCCTTTTTTCTCTTTCTTTTGATATTTGCCCCCTTTGTTTTTCCCTGTCTATATCTTTTGCCCCTCCCTTTCTCATTTCATTGCTTTTTTCATTATTTTTTTCTTCTCTTATGTTTATTTCTTTTTCTTAATATTTTTAATTTTCCTCCCATTTGATATCGTCTTTCCTCTTCTCTTTTTTTCTTTTCTTTCCCTATGTTTCCCCCTTTCACTGTTCATGTAATTTTCCTTTCTTTCTCTTTTTCTTTCTTTCTTTCGTTCTTTCTTTCTTTCTTTCTTTCCCCCATTTCTTAATCCTTCCCCTATCTTTTTCACCTGCTCTCTGTTTCCCTTTCCTTTTCGTTTCACTTCCCTCTTTTCCCTTTCCTTAATCCGTTCCTTTCATTTGCTCTGGTCTCTCTGTTCTGTGAGTGCTGGTCTCTGTGGTGATGGAGAGTGTTGTTGATTGTTTGGCTGTGAGCAGCTCTTGTCTCGAGAGGAAGCAGAAAGGCCCACACGCTTCACGGCAAACTGTTGTGCCACATCTGCTATCAAAAAGTTACTCTCGCACTTGTGAACTTCTGAAACTCATAACAACTTTTGTAACTTTTAATTAGTTCCCGATTGTGTGTCGGAGGGTGTGGCAAATCATACACGCAAGATGCGAACACAAAACTCCAGCAGGAGGAGAAGAGAAAGAGAAAAGCGTGTCAAATTCGCAACATCCATCCAATGCTTTTCCCAAGAGACATGCTCCGAAAAGATAGAGGAAACAGAAGAAGAACCGGTTGAGAAACTCACACTTGTAACCCCGTCTAACCTTCCGTGTCATAAATTAAAAATAGAGGCTCATTTTGCTCCGAGAGATAGCTAAACCAGGCTTCACCCGTGCTAATAAAACACCCAGCTGCTGATCAGCCACAATAGACGTCTTTGTTCACCTCTATCTGTCAACCTCGTTGGAATAAAGACGATATTTTAAACTCCTCAGATCGTTTCCACATGTGTTTTGCACAGTTAGCAAAATAAACCATTATTAATCACCAGGTCTAATAGCGCACGTAACCTGGGAATAACGCAGAGCGCCTGCTTGTTGTAAACATCTGACTGCTGATGAATTCTTGTTCTATCCTCCTGTTAAGCTCTTACACATGCCAGCGTTGGCTGGATTGTGTCGGTGGTGTGACCGACACTCATTGAAGTTCTTCAAAAAGACATTACAAATGCAATTTTATACAAACAATGGAATGAATCCACCAAACATGTTTTCAGTTTCTGAACAAAAATGAATTCTGATATTTCTTGTGTGGTTTAGAGCAAAAAAAAGGTGTTGTGCTGTGTTAATGTAGACAAATGCTGGTAACTTAATATAATATACGTTAGTGGGGTCAGTAAGTTTTTTTTTTTTAAGTTTAAGAAATTAATTTTAATTTTATTCAGTAAGGACACATTAAAATGGTCAAAATGGACAGTAAAGATATTTATAATGTTACTAAAGAATGTTGTTTTGAACCTTCTATTAATCAAAGAATTCTGAGAAAACATTTAGCAGCACAACTGTTTTCAACATTGCTAATAATCAGAAGAGTTTCTTGAGCAGCAAATCAGCATAGAATGATTTCTAAAGGACCATGTGACACTGAAAACTGGAGAAATGGTGCTGAAAATTCAGCAATGCTTAACAGGAATAAATTACGTTTTAAAATATATTTAAATAGAAAATAGTTATTTTAAATTGTAATAATATTTCTCAATATTACTGTTTTTACTCTAGTTTTGATCAACCAAGTGCAGCCTTGATGAGTAGAAGAAACTTTTTTTTTTTATCTTACCAACCCCATACTTTTAAATGACAGTAGGCTATATGTCTTTTAAAGAAAATGTTTTAAAACATTTTGACAATAATTAATTATTATGTATAAAATTGTACAAATATATTTACTTTTCTGCAAATAATCAACATTACATTGAAAATGGTAAGGGCTTTTCAGCACTCTGGAAACTTGGCAGACTCATTTGAAACAGTTTTTAAAACATTTCTCCTTTTCATCATCTCAAGCTTATTTTTTATCTATGCTTCTATGCTTATTTTTCTCAGAGCCATTAACCAACAGAACACTGAACGATTAGGCAATCTTAATCTTTAATTTCCTCCACTTTGACCTGACGCTTTATCAGTGTAAAATAAGGATAAAAAAGGTATTTTTCTCCATTCATTGTGAGCTCCAGTAACCTTGCTTCTGTTCAAAACAAAATCCCTTCGCCGATCAGCTAAATCTCTCAGGGTTTGGTGGCAGCTGTGGCGTCGTAAAGCTCTGCCGGTGCCGGCTGTGTTCATCTTTGCAGTGGGATCCTCAATTTCCTACGTCTGCCTGTATTTCATTCTACAAGTAGCTCGTTCAAACTATTTATGTTGCTCCTGGTGATGTTTAAGTTCTTTGGGTGATTTCTGAACATAACTTTACAAGCTGTTTCATTTCCTAGGGTGCGTTACGGGGAATATGGGTTTCGGAAACGATCCTGTTGAGTCTCAGATAGCACATCCACAGAAATCACTGCAGGGTTATGATCGTAACTGACATATTTTCATTACTTGAAATAAATAAACATTAATTGAAATAAAATAAAATATACAAAGTTAAAAAAGTTAAAATATAAAAAATAAAAGTAAATATATATATATAAAAGTTGAAGTACTAAAATAACTCAAACTAAGTAAACTAAACATTATAGACATATATAAATAAAACTTAAATCAAATAAAAAAAAATAGCAAAAACAATAATAATGAAAATCAGCAGTTTCATTAGTGTTAAATTAACTAAATATCCATTTATTCTGTGTACTAGCTATAACATATAGTCTATAACATAAGTATTATGTTTAGATGGCATAAACGTTTGATCACATTTTCCATTATTTTTACCTGTGTTTTATTTAACTGTTCTATGTTTAATGTCAAAAAAGACATTTCATACACACAATGACATGAATACATTTTTTTTTGTAATTTCCTATTTTTTCCCATTTCTAAAAAAAAATACATTTTTATATTTCTTTTGTGGTTTAAAGAAAAAAGTATTTATGTTAACGTACACAAATGCTGATAACTATTAAAATCAGCTAATAATAAAAAAACAGACAATGTAAAAACAAAAATTTTACAGAAAATTTAGAATTTTTTTCTCTAGTTTTGTCACTGAATAAACAACATGTATTTTTTTCATTCAAAAATATATTTAAAATGTCTTTTCATCAAAGAATTCTGAAAAAAGCATCATGATTTGTGATTCATAAATAATAATAATAATAATAATAATAATAATAATAATAAAAAAATATATATATGTAATAAATAAATATTATTATCTAGTACTTATATTACTTTTGGATGCACATAAAATCTGATCACATTTTTCATTTTTCTCCCCTGTATTTTCTGTTCACATATCTTTTGCACCATCATTTAAATATCATATTTTTTCCCGTCTGTTTTGTTTGTTTCTTTAGCTCTTTGGTGATGAGTGTGTCATTTTCCAGCCTCCCACTCCAGGTGCTGATTTCCCGCTATGGAAATGCTCGTCACCAGCTGTGCCATATTATGGCACATTAAAACGTCCGTTTGCTGCTCGTTTCAATAAGAGCGCTTTTAATGAGGAAACATCGATTCTCTCTGGTCTGAGCGAGGCCGTAATGAAATAAGAGAGAGGGATGGAGAAGAGCGGTAATCGCTGATGAATGTGCTGTCTCATTGAAGTCGACGTGGTGAAAAGGCACAAGCCTCCCCTCACCAATCAGCCCTCATTAGTAGTGACACAAACAACTTCATGCTGTTTTCCTACAGGTCAGCCGGAAATGAATGATGACACAGACCTGTGCACTCTCGCTCTCATGGGTCAGCGGTGAATTTAACAACAGCAATCAGAGGCTCATCAGAGAGTTTATGATGAGTTCAACCGCAGGACTTTGATGTGCTGCAGGTGGACGGGAGGTCAGAGGTCAGTTTTGGCAGCTTCCTCTGCAGGAGGCCACAGAGGTCCATGGCTACAACATGACTGTGTTTGAAATAGCATACTAGCATACTATTATTACTATTACTACAGTATATAATGCGTATATGGTGCATAATATGCACATTATTAGTCTTCTTAAATTTTTTGTCAATTTTTCCCTCTTTTTTTAACATTAACAAATTGAAAATAATTTTCATATACTGCAAAAACTTTTTTAAATATTATAATTATTATAGAACATTATTCAAAATGCACAGTATATATAAAGAAGTTTTACACAAAATTATATATATATTTAATTATATAAATGTATATATATATATATATTTATTTTTTATTTTTTATCTTTATTTTTTTTTTTGTCATACGGTAAAAATGAAAATTAACACTGAGAATAAAATATAAAGTAAAATATAAGGTTGTCACATTTTGGAGAAATTAAAGTTTGGGGAAATTAAACTGGAAATGAATACTGTTATTGCATTAAATAGATCAAAAGTGTCAGTAAAGACATATATAATGTTACAAATTATTTCTATTTCAAATAAATCCTGTTCTTACAATTAATATATATTCAAAGAATCCAGAAGGAAATGCATCACGGTTTCCACAAAAATTCAGCATATTAGAATGATTTCTGAAGGATCATGTGACACTGAAGACTGGAGTAATGATGTTGAAAATTTAGCTTTGATCACAGGAATAAATTACATTTTGAAATATATTAAAATAGAAAATGGTTACTTTAAATTGTAACGTTGTGTGTGTGTGTGTGTGTGTGTGTGTGTGTGTGTGTGTGTGTGTGTGTGTGTGTGTGTGTGTGTGTGTTTTAGAGAGAGATAACGTGAGAGGGAAGCCAAACTAAAAAGAAAAATAACAAATGAGATCTCTATAATGTCTCCTTTGCTTCTCTTAACATGTTTTGCTCAAAGTCACCATGAAATCAAAATAATTTTTTCTCTTCTCTGATGAAGTGTTTTTCATTGTGAGGGCGGGGACAACCTGTTACTCACATGAGATCGACCAATAGCAAACCACAACCTTCCAACCATCCAATCAACTCCCTATGAACAAAATCAAGTCCCGCCCTGTGTTTTAAAAACCATTTTACTTGGATATACATTAGGGCTGCACGGTTATGACAAAAATCATAATTGTCGATTATTCCCTTGAAATTGTAATTGCGATTATTAATTATGATTATCAC
>NW_015546037.1:721044-721843 GCF_001515605.1 Sinocyclocheilus anshuiensis | reverse complement strand
CTGTGGGAAACGCATATTTGCAAAGGCCCCGCGGCCAGCTGTGTGCCAGTGCGTCCGTGCCGAGTGTTCTCTAAGTGAGATCCCAATTCGTCGGTCATCCGACGTGATGTCGAGAGTGACCGACTGAAAGGGAACAGTATTTTACAATATTAGTTTTTATTGTATAATAATAAAATAGTTATTGTGCACAGAATAGTTAGTGTGCACAGATGAAAAAAGCCCGATCTAGGACCTGCCCCGTACAGTTTAAGAATCTCTATACTGATATAGCAGCAGAGGACTATCAACCCTCTACGGACACCTTGGCTATTGAATCCCCATTGGCTAGTAAATTTTTTAGTTTACTCGCCAGACTGGTATACTAAATTATGTATATATATATTAATTATATGAACAATTTCAACCTCTCCTGTGAGCCACCAAAGGATCAGCAGCAGCTTTAACAAAAGGTCAGCGCTTTACTGCAAGTCAGATGAGGGCCATGGATGACTTTAAACTACAGCTTGTTGCCTCAGGCAACACGGAAAGCAATAAAAATCAAGGCAAAAACAAGATAAACAGCATAAGATCTAGTAGCGTCCTCGGGCCACACACACATATGAAGTTTTCGAGGTAAATCAGGTCCGTTTAATGGCCATGTGTCTCTGCAGGGAAGAGAGTGGTATATTTCATTTATCTCAGAGATTTATCCCTCTATTTGAGCAGAGCGTGAGAGAGATAGTGCTCACATTGACATACAGGATCACTGCAGTCTGGGTGTCTGGTTGTGATAGAAAGTCAGTGAGTGTGTGTTTGTGTG
>NW_015546037.1:715492-720975 GCF_001515605.1 Sinocyclocheilus anshuiensis | reverse complement strand
ACGATTATCACAATTTACATTGAATGATGTTTATACCATTGTTTGATGCAACTGCATGCCGTATTTTTATATGAAAATAAACAAGTTGAAAACACTCACCCTGAAAAACTTTTAGTGCTTTTCTATAGTATTAAGCCTGAAATGTCAACTATACATCGGATTGGTTTCTTCTTTAAATTATAACAAAATAAAAATATGAATGGTATTATAATGTTATACTAAAACTAAAATTAAAATAATGGGAAAAACCCTTAAGATAACATGTAGAAAGAAAAAAATGTATCTTAAGCATGCAGAATAAGATAAGTGGACTTTGAACGATTAATGCCGGCAATTGTGGCATCCATAATTGTAATCACGATTAGAAATTTGATTAATTGTGCAGCCTTAATATACATCACAATAGGGAAGAAAAGACTATGGCACTTCAGTTTCAATGTCAGTTTCAAACAATAACATCTTAATGTTCAAAATGTTCAGAGGATTTACGTTTCTTTCTTTTCCTGATGTTTGTTATTAAAATTTTATATAGCCCACATTTTTATACACTTTTTTTTTTTTAATTAACCACTTAGACATGTCGACAATAATGTATATCTTCAACATACGTTGCCTACACTCTTAAACATAAAGGTGCTTCACGATGCCATAGAATAACCTTTTTGTCTAAATGGTTCCATCTGAAGAACCTTTCTGTTTTACAAAAGGTTCTTTGTGGCGAAAGAAGGTTCTTCAGATTATAAAAAGGTAAGAAAGAGATGGTTCTTTAAAGAACCAAAAATGGTTCTTCTATGGCATCGCTGGGAAGAACCTTTTAAGCACCTTTATTGACCTTTACGACCAAAAATGTGAGAAGATATGTTTTCAGTGGACTTTTAAAATTTGCTTTGCTTCAGAAAACATACAATTGTAAACATTAAAAACATTTTAGTTTTTTTTTATTTAGTCGAGTTGGTTTTGCATAAAACACAATGTGATTTTTGGCAATTGAGATCTGACAGCAACAGCGCATTTTTTGGGCGAGCACTTCGCGGACAGCTTACCTCGTGCATGAAATCAGCCGCAGGCCAGCAAACCAATGAGAATGCACTACAATCCTGACAGGTCATATAGCGATAGAGCGGAGGCGTGAAACCTGCAGAGAATCCACTCGCCCAGAAGCAACCGCAACTGACATAGATTTAAAGGTACAATATGTAATTTTCGCTACTGGAGGGCACGTATTCAAAACAAAACAAAGAATCAAAGGCGTAGTTTGATGACGCCGTGACTGAGTGTGGAATCATGGGAGTCGTCGTCTTCATCCCCACAGCCGATGAGATCTGATGGGACTCGGGCAGAAATCATGTTCATGGATGAGCTAATGATTTATTAACGTAGTAGAATGAAGCAGGGTGAGGGTGGAAGCTGTCGAAGCAAAACGAGGCCGCTGAACGAGCGTGACACACGGCTCGAAAGCAGCGGAGCTTTTATTATGCCACAGTCGACTGCTTCCGCTCCTTCCGGTCGTGAGTATGTGTAAAGCAGCGCTGTTTTATCATACTAGATACATTTGAAAGTTCTGTTATAATGCTACTCTGTGCGTTCGTCATCGGTCTATTAAAACGCACAACATATTAAAGCATCTTTGGAGTTTCCATGTTTTCTAAAAAACAAAACTGGAAATCGAAGGGTTATGACGTCATTGGCAGGCGACATATGGACATGGTCCGTGTCACTAGATAAAATTGCTTATTTCTCTGGATTTAAACATCCTTCAAAACATTTGGGATAATGTAAGTACACAAGTCAGTAAAATATATAACACTGTTCTAGTGGTCTTTGGATATTTTAATAAAAAAAAATCTTACATGTGCCTTTAAAGAAAATTACTGCCGTTTGGCAAATAAATCTTTTTACGTACTTATTCCTAACTTATTTAAAGGTGACCTATTATGGCCCTTTTTACAAGATGTAAAATAAGTCTCTGATATCCCCAGAGTGTGTGTGTGAAGGTTTAGCTCAAAATACCTTACAGATAATTTTTTAATTGCCACTTTTAGGGTATGAGCCAAAACGCGCCGTTTTTGTCTTTCCCTTTAAATGCAAATAAGCTTGTGCTCGTGGAGAAGAGGGCGGAGCTTCAAGAGCTCAAGCTCTGCAGACTCTATTGCAAGCTCCAGCAATACCGGTGCTAGCCTTTGCAAATAAACACTCCACTATTAGTACAAGCCTGTTATCTTTACAGAAAACGCACTCGGTTTAAAAGTCAGTCATCTGATTGTACTGTGCATAAAAAATGCACTTTATGAATTACACAGACGGGAGCACGGCGTGATAAAAATAACTCATGGTGCCATACAAACTTTATAAGCCACACTTGTGATTATGAGCTTGACTAATTCCAGCAGTCGACTTCACATTGCTTTCATATGCAATTTTAACTCCCACATTCCTATTCACTATCAATCTGGTAGCACGTGAAGGCAGCATCAGTGAAAACAGACAGAGAATGGTAGCTTTAGTAACATTAGCCTTACAAAGTGCCAAGAAGCACTTTCAGAAAGGCAATTTGGAAAACTAACGCGTGATACTTACTTCTTCTGGAGGTGTAGCTGGATCACGAACAGTTGGCACTGCTCCATCCTTCAGGAGCAAATTTTGTGCAAAACCTGCTTTATACTGACCCTCATTCACAAAGCAGTCTGGTGTCAAATGATTCGCGCAGACATAAACGAATTTGGGAGTAAGGAGAGAGCTATGTGGATTCATACATCCAGCTACAGAACACCTAAAACGATTGGGAGACATTCTTGTCAGTGCAGCAATGGCGGACTGTGTACAACTCGCTGTGAACTCGCTCAGGGCGGTTCTATGTTAAAACAGCAGTGTCTGTCAACATTCGTGGGCGGGGCCTGTGGCTAATGTGACGTCACATTAGCACCAAGTCAGAAAACAGGTAGTTGGGAGACACTGCTTATGATTTATGGGGATTAGAAAAAAAGGAGTGTGTGGATTTTTATCATTATAGGGTGGTTGTGTACACACATTGCCAACACACATTTATGTCCAGAAAAGTGAATTTTGCATAATAGGTCCCCTTTAAGCTTTAAGTTATACATTTCAAATGACAAGGGATCAACTTATAATCATGTTTATATTAATTAGCCCGTGAACTTATTTTCTCAAATAGCCTGGGTATGCGGAGCATTCGCAGCTTATATGGACAGAACGCCACTGCATTTCACATCAAATTGTTCAAAGTCCAAACAATCAGAGTTATACTAGTATTCACATGAACGCAATACGTCCATAGGTAAAATAACTTACAGTGGGTGTAGTTAATTCTGGCTACCATACCTGCCCTTTCATTTCTAATGGGAAGAAACAGTATATTTGAGTATTTCCAATATATGTTTTGGTTCTTTCCCTTTTTTTGCATTTAAAGCACAAACATTCTCACAGCCAGGGGAGTCATAAGGGGTGGCAAGGTTAGGATGATTCCAAGGGCCCGACGATGGGCCCCCAGAGGGGGAGAACATGATTTACTGAGGGGCCCCTCTGGAACATGATTTCTAATCAAAACAAAAATTAAATAAAACAAATTTAAATAAGTAATTCAAGTAATCAATAAAATTATCCCACAATGGGAACCCCTAAAAAGTTATATTTATGAAGTGCCTCACTAAAGGTTCTATATAGAGCTTTACTCCTAAGTGTGTGTGTGTGTGTGTGTGTGTGTGTGTGTGTGTGTGTGTGTGTGTGTGTGTGTGTGTGTGTGTGAATACAAAATACAGTACCACTATTGGGCACCCTGAAGCCCAGAGCTGGCTGGCGTGTGTGTGTCCGTTTGTATATATAACTAACAGTAAAAAAGCATTAGAAGGTTCAATACAAGAAATATTATTTTAATAATAATAATAATAATACATTTAAATTCTTTAATAATTATTTATTTATTTATTTTATTTTATTTTTTTTTTGCTTGGTTTGTCTCCTAAGAACTAACATTAATATACTGATCAATTTTAAATAACTGAACAAAATAGTATGATTCCTGATATATTTATTTATTTATTTATTTATTTATTTATTTATTGCATTAAAGGAACCACTTTCTTCCAGAAAAAAAGCAGATAAAGATATTTTTCTGTTCTTCATTTTATTTCCATTAGTGTGTTAACAAACACAACAAAAGCACAAAACACGACAGGTTCAAAGCCAGTAAATGAACTGTACCAGACAAAGACTTCAGTCAGAATATTATTACAGCCATCTGTGCACATTACATTTGGATGGGAGAAAGTATTTTAATAATAAATGTATACATTGATGACATGAAAGCCGAATGAATTTGAGTAAAGCCATAGCCTACAAAAATAATAATTCTGTCAAAAATCTAAATAATACCAAAAATATACCAAATAGACCAAATTTAAAGTTATTTTGATTTCAATTTTTTATGCTTTATAAAAATCAAATAAACTTTAAATCACACACACAAATTATCTTTTTTAACATGATGGTCTTGAAATAAATATAAGTAGACTTCTCAGTGAGGTAAATTAATAATAAACAAAAACTGGCAAAAATAAATAAATAAATATAGGCAAAAACTATTAGTAATAATGCACTTTTGTCTTCCATTTGATACCATCTTCTTGTTGATGAATAAAGTAGTGGCAACTGCAGCAACAAATTTGTGGTTCTAAATGTACAAACTGGTCTCAGCTATCATTTACTATTAACATGATAAAAGTGGTTTATTGTATAGCATTAGCTAGTTTTACTGGACGACACCAAACCCTGTATAATGTGAGGAACCTTCCCAAATTTCACGTGTCAGTTCAGCTTCATTATAAATCAGGTTTTCCAGCCAGCAGTAATGTACAGTTATCAGGACCTGTGCAAGTGAAGGTAGGATTGTGTTTATTGGTGCAGCTGAATGGACTTTGCATGATCTGACAGTTCTAGCTAAAGTCCTTTTTTGTGTTCAGATAGTAATATTTAATGGATATCTTCTTAAATGTTTTATGTGTGATTCTATATATGTATTCTATTTTGAGATGTTACTTAGCATTACAATTCCATTACCAAAAAATATTTTTTATAATGGAATTAAAAATATGCTGAAGAAGAAAAATGTTATGCTCCTGGTAGATGTGTCCATTTTATGAGCAAATTTAGACATTTACAATGGTCAATATTATGAACTATCTGATGGTTGAATGCCGTGACTGACTAATCAGAGTTTCAGAGCATTGCATTACGACTCGATTTCACTATTATCTTAGAATTAGAATGATTATTAAAACTTCATTATTAAACTTTATAGAAATCTACATGAATCCAAGAGAAAATGTAGCCTATCCATTTTCCCATGGTTTGTCTACTAAGCACGTCTAGGTTACTTGTGTAACCCTCGTTACCTGAAGGAGGGAACGGAGACGTTACGTCAGTCGTGACTGACGAATTGGGATCTCGCCCGAGCGCCAAATCACCTT
>NW_015546037.1:666044-715343 GCF_001515605.1 Sinocyclocheilus anshuiensis | reverse complement strand
CCTTGGGACACCCCTGTCCGAAGAAAGGCAAGATCTGCCCACGGGCTGAAGGTCTGACGGCAGAACGGGGTGACAGAAACCTGGGAAGTGCCGTGTCGCCATGCCCATCTCGGGACCCGGGCGTTTCTGCGTCAACATCCTGAACGGGAGCTTGTGAAGGGCCCGGTTCAGTACACGCAGGTCCAGGATCGGTCATAACCCACCGCCTTTCTTGGGTACGATGAAGTACGGGCAACGTCGAACGTGACTGACTGAAAGGGAACTAACATTAACATACTGATACATTTTAACTATTGAACAAAATAGCATGATTCCTGATATATTTTTGAAGAAAATAATTTTTATACATTAAAGGAAGCACAAATGATTCTTCCAGAAACAGCAGATAAATATATCTTTCTGTTCTTCATTTTATATCCATCATTGTGCTACTAAACATGTGTCACCTGTGGCATCGTATTTGTGGTTTTAAATGGATAAAATGGAACATTTGCTAGTATTACTGAACAACACCCAGACATTTTTACAGGGCAGTCAGATAGAAGGGCTTGATCCAGCAACAACAAGACCCAGATGAATGAAGGTAGGATTGTGTTTATTGGTGCAGCTGAATAGACTTTGCATGATCTGACTGTTCTAGCTAAAGTCTTTACAGGATTGTGTTTCTGTACATCCACAAAACCTTTGCATGACTAGTAACTTGCTATCCAAACTTCATGTCCCAGGGTCCCAACTGTTCATGTTGTTCTGTATAATAATCTCCTCTTAAATGTTATGATTTATACAAATACTAAAATGTGTTCAGCTTTTTTTTAAATGAAGAGGAATACTAGCGAATAAGGAGCACTTATTCAACTGCAGTAAGCCACAAACAAGCTGCATTTTGAATGAAATATAAGGAATTATTTTAGGATAATGTCTAAACATGTTGACTTGATAATAATGTGACTCACCTGATGTGTCTTTTAGACTAAAAGTCCCGAATGCTCCATCTGGCATCTATTTCATTGAAGACAAGACAGCAAGAGTGAGGAGCAACACACTTTTTCATTCGGTTTATCCACTAGTTCTGCACTTCCAGTGATGGAAACTCCCAGATCTTCATTCAATACTACATCTGACAGTGATCTTTACAGCACCACAGCCGAGCCAAACTATGATGCTTACAATCGAAGCAGGATGAAAACATATTATAACTATTACACTGAACTCACTGTCCCTGCTTCAATCATTGCTAGCATTGAAATTCCCATGATCTGTTTGGCTATTTATGCTGTTTATTCTCTCATCAAATCTAAACAAGCTGCTCCAGTTTTTGTCATAAATCTACTCATTTCAGATCTCATACAGATTGTTGGCACATTGCTACTTAACGCTAGCTTGCTCTTTAGTTACATAATAATTTGGGCTGGTTCCATAGGTTTGTATTTCATGACATGTATAGCCGTAGAGAGATACGTTCTGATCGCTCATCCTGTTTGGCACAGGTCTCATCGCTCAGTCAAATATTTTGTGTGTACTTCACTGACCGGTTGGCTTATACCTTTTATTGTTTGTCTAGTTTGCTTTTTTATAAATAGACTGATGTATATAATGCCCTTCATCCCCTATCTAGTGATCATTGTGTGTTTTGTAGGCACATGCAGGTCTCTCTCTCACTCAATCTCCCTCTCTCCTCTAAAGCAGCAGTTAGTTCTGGCTCCTCTGTTCTTTGTGGTGATCAGTTACACCTTTCTAATCCTCCCCTTCCAAATTTATATTTTTCTGCTTCTACATGAGCACGAATTCCCACTTAGTCTGGTTATCTTTACTTTTATTCTTTATCTGTTAAACCCGCTTGTGGACTGTTTGCTGTATGTGTTCATGAGGAGCGACGCTGAGAAAATCATCAGGACACCTCACTGCTGCTCCAGACTGAAGAGAGTCCAGACTGAAACGGGACAGACCACATCTACTGATGTACAGTGTGATCATGTGTGAGAGATTCACACCAGACTGCTGATGACAGCGATTCATTCATGAATGTACAGTAAAAATTCTCAAATAACTCATTACAGCATGTTTAATTGGATGAAATGTGCATGACTTCAGTGTTCATCGATTCAATGAAACGAATGATGCATGTCCTGTGCTGCTGTGCTTTATGTCTGTACATAAACTACTATTTGTCATGGAATTATATGTCAGTATGGTTATAATACTTGTACTTGGAAATGATCTAGCCATATTGATCTTTAGAAAGTTGTGAAATGCTATTGTCACATTTTACTGAGAGAGAAATAAAGAAAGCCACCATTTCTTCTCCCAGACTTCTTCAGTAACTGTCAATTATAGAGGTGCAAGATATTTCAGGATTATATCGGTTGATAAACTATTCTGAGATCTTTCCATCAATACATATATCAGCATATTTCTCTGGTTGGAGTCCTTGAACTAAAATTTTGATATTTCTAAACAGATTAAACAGATCTGATATATTAAAATAAACAGAAAATAAATAGTATTTTAATAATAATAATAATAAATAACATTATGATCCTGATAGATATTTTTGTTTTATGAGCAAATTTAGACTGCTGTGACTGACTAACCAGAATTTCAAAGCATTGCATTAAAGCCCGATTTCACAATACTCATAAAAATAGAATGATTTTTATTAAAACTTTATAGTTACAGTTATCGTCCTTTGTGGATTCTGCATATGAGAGCTGCTGGGTATAGCCAAGAAATCTACATAAATCCAGAGAAAATCTATCCATTTTTCCATGGTTTGTCTCCTACTAACATTAAATACTGATACATGTTAAGTAATGGAACAAAATAGCATGATTCCTGACACATTTAAATATTTTTTTTAAAGGAATAACAAATGATTCTCCCAGAAACAGCAGATAAAGATATCTTTCTGTTCTTCATTTTATATCCATCAGTGTGTTCATTAACATGTCAACTGTGGCATCACATTAGTGGTTTTAAATGGATGAAATGGAAGTCAGACCTCATCATCTATTAAAAATAAAAGCTGTTTATTGGGAATCATTTTTCTAGTTTTACTGAACAACACCCATCTGTTTTAGATGTGGGAAACTTTCCCAAATTTCACGTGACGTTTTTACAAGTCAGTCAGATTCTAAAAGAAGGGCTTGATTCAGCAATGATCATCGAACAAGAACAAGACCCAGATGATTGAAGGTGTTTCAGTACATGTGCAAGAACCTTTGCAAGCTAGTAATTTGCTATCCAAACTTTATGTTCCAGAGTCCTGACCGTTCATGTTGTTCTGTATAATAATCTCCTCTTAAATATCATGATGTATACAAATACTGAAATGTGTTCAGCTTTTTCTTTTTAGATAAAGAGGAACATTGGATAATAAGAAGGACTTATTCAACTGCATTAAGCTGCAAACAAGATGTATTTTGAGTAAAATGAGGAATTATTTTAGAATATTGTCTACACATGTTGATTTGATAATAATATGACTCAAATGATGTGTCTTTTAGACCAAAAGTCCTGAATCCTCCATCTGGCATCTCTTCCGTTGAAGACAAGACAGCAAGAGTGAGGAGCAACACACCTTTTCATTCATTTTATCCACTAGTTCTGCACTTCCAGTGATGGAAACACCCAGATCTCCATTCATTTCTACACCTGACAGTGATCTTTACAGCACCACAGCCGAGCCAAACTATGATGCTTACAATCAAAGCATAAACGACCCAGATGACTATGAACCACTCATAACTGGAGACATTGTCTATATTTCAATTATTTCTTGCCTTGAAACTCGCATGATCTAAGTGAACCATATGCATTGTGATGCATATGGTGATCCAGATTGTTTGCATGTTACTACTACACAATACAATCAATTTCTACTGGTTAATCACCATATGCATCACAATGGTGTGGGCTGGTTTCACAGGTTTGTATTTCATGACGTATAGCAGTGGAGAGATACGTTCTGATCACTCATCCTGTTTGGCACAGGTACCATCGCTCACTCAAATGTCTTGTGTATACATCACTGACCAGTTGGCTTATACCTTTTATTGTTATTTCAGTTTGCATATTGATAAATGCCCTGATATGTATAACAGTGGCGGCTCGTGGGCTTTAAAATAGAGGAGGCACACTAATTGTATTGGTCTGGGATCCCTGCCGATTATTATTATTATAATTTGCTTAACCACTTTAAAATGGCTTTTTGGTTGCTTTTAGTCAGAAAACGACATACATGCAGCAAGATAATATAATTTCACTTACCTGGCCTATCACTTGAAGCAAACATCCATCCCTTCTTAAAAGTCTGTGTTAAAAGAGAGCTGCCTGTTGCGCCATTTAATTAAGCCGACTGCTGTAGCCTATATCCAGCTTAGGCTGTTTTCCCTTCATTTATATATATACTGTTTGAATGACAGCTTGCTAAATCTGTTGGCAATCAAATATTCAATATCGCTACTCATTATAAGTACTTGGTACATTATCAGCGCAGCGGCAGACGTTCAAACTAATATCATGTAATTTACATCTCTTTGATGATTGGTTGATATCAGAAGGGAGGCTAGCCTCCCTTGCGAGGGTTCTTTTCGCAAAAATCCTCAGTGCTGAAAGTGAACACTCGATGCTGATTGGCTAGTTTTTGTTACCAACGGAGGCACGAGAGCTCACCTCTCCCCCGGCCTCCCCTACCCTTTCACTATCATTAGCGGTTGCAATTACATCAGCAGATTCGGCACATTCGCGATAGAAAAGCGGCGCTTTCCCGTTATGATATTACAACTGTGAAATTACAAACAAAAAATACACATTCTGAGACATGAACTGAAATGAATTGTGAATTTTATTAACATTAAATCGTCCTCCTCCCATTTTCACCTCAAAATTATGGGGAAGCCGTGCCTCCCCTGCCTCCCCCGACGAGCCGCCACTGATGTATAATGCCCTTCATCCCCTATCCAGTGATCATTGTGTGTTTTCTAGGTTCATGCAGGTCTCTCTCTCACTCAATCTCTCTCAGTCCTCTAAAGAAGCGGATAGTTCTGGCTCCTCTGTTCTTTGTGGTGATCAGTTACACCTTTCTAATCCTCCCCTTGCAACTTAGTCTTTTTGTGTTTGTAAAATTGGGCAAATACAGACTTGATCTAATTCCCACTTGGGCTAAGTTTACTGTTGTTCTTTATGTGTTAAAGCCACTTGTGGACTGTTTGCTGTATGTATTCGTGAGGAGCGACAATGAGAACATCATCAGGACGCCTCACTGATGTATAGCAGAAACCTAGTGAAACTAAGTAAGTCTGATGAAATTAAAAACCAAAATAACTGATATCTTTCAGGTTAACTACAAGATAGCAGTAGCACACATTAGCATGCCAAATGTAACTTTATTTTTAAGTGTAATCGCTTATTAAAAGAACACGATTCACAGAGTAAACAGGGTCAAATCTGACTTCATGCTACTTGGTCTACAACAAAAGCACAAAACACAACAGGTTCATAGCCAGTAAATAAATTGTACCAGACATAGACTTCAGTCAGAATTTTAGTACAGTCATCTGTGCACATTACATTTGGATAGGAGAAAGTATTGTTCAACATGATGTTCTTGAAATAAAGATAAGCTGATTTGTCTGCGAGGTAAATTATTAATAAACTAAAACTGGGAATAAAATAAAAAAATATAGGCAGAAACAATTAGTAATAATGCACTTTTGTTTTCCATTTAATATCATCTTCTTGTTGATCAATAAAGTAGTGGCAACTGCAGCAACAAATTTGTGGTTCTAAATGGACAAAACTGGTCTCAGCTCTCATTTACTATTAACATGATAAAATTGGTTTATTGTGTAGCATTAGCTAGTTTTACTGGACGACACCAAACCCTGTATAATGTGAGGAACCTTCCCACATTTCACGTGTCAGTTCAGCTTCATTATAAATCAGGTTTTCCAGCCAGCAGCAATGTAGTTATCAGGACCTGTGCAAGTGAAGGTAGGATTGTGTTTATCGGTGCAGCTGAATAGACTTTGCATGATCTGACAGTTCTAGCTAAAGTCCTTTTTTTGTGTTCAGATAGTAATATTTAATGGATATCTTCTAAAATGTTTTATGTGTGATTCTATATATGTATTCTTATCTTGAGATGTTACTTAGCATTACAATTCCAATTCCATTACCAAAACAAACAAACAAAAAATTTCTATTTTTTTGTAGTGGAATTAAAAATATGGTGAAGAAGAAAAATGTTATGCTCCTGGTAGATGTGTCCATTTTATGAGCAAATTTAGACATTTACAATGGTCAATATTATGAACTATCTGATGGTTGAATGCCGTGACTGACTAATCAGAGTTTCAGAGCATTGCATTACGACTCGATTTCACTATTATCTTAGAATTAGAATGATTATTAAAACTTCATTATTAAACTTTATTATTAAATATTTATAGAAATCTACATGAATCCCAGAGAACACGTAGCCTATCCATTTTCCTATGGTTTGTCTACTAAGAACTAACATTAACATACTGATACATTTTAACTATTGAACAAAATAGCATGATTCCTGATATATTTTTGAAGAAAATAATTTTTATACATTAAAGGAAGCACAAATGATTCTTCCAGAAACAGCAGATAAATATATCTTTCTGTTCTTCATTTTATATACATCATTGTGCTAATAAACATGTCACCTGTGGCATCGTATTAGTGGTTTTAAATGGATCAAATGGAACATTTGCTAGTATTACTGAACAACACCCAGCTGTTTCAGAAGTGGGAAACTTTTCCTCATATCACGTGACATTTTTACAGGGCAGTCAGATTCTAAAAGAAGGGCTTGATCCAGCAACAACAAGACCCAGATGAATGAAGGTAGGATTGTGTTTCTGTACATCTACAAAACCTTTGCATGACTAGTAACTTGCTATCCAAACTTCATGTCCCGGTGTCCCAACTGTTCATGTTGTTCTGTAAAATAATCTCCTCTTAAATGTTATGATTTATACAAATACTGAAATGTGTTCAGCTTTTTTTTTTTTTAGATGAAGAGGAACACTAGCGAATAAGGAGGACTTATTCAACTGCAGTAAGCCACAAACAAGCTGCATTTATTGCAATTATTTTAGGATAATGGCTAAACATGTTGACTTGATAATAATGTGACTCAACTGATGTGTCTTTTAGACCAAAAGTCCCGAATCCTCCATCTGGCATCTCTTTCATTGAAGACAAGACAGCAAGAGTGAGGAGCAACAATCCTTTTCATTCGGTTTATTCACTAGTTCTGCACTTCCAGTGATGGAAACTCCCAGATCTTCATTCAATACTACATCTGACAGTGATCTTTACAACACCACAGCCAAGCCAAACTATGATGCTTACCATCGAAGCAGGATGAAAACGTATTATTACTATTACACTCTACTCACTGTCCCTGCTTCAATCATTGCTAGCATTGAAATTCCCATGATCTGTTTGGCTATTTATGCTGTTTATTCTCTCATCAAATCTAAACAAGCTGCTCCAGTTTTTGTCATAAATCTACTCATTTCAGATCTCATACAGATTGTTGGCACATTGCTACTTAACGCTAGCTTGCTCTTTAGTTACATAATAATTTGGGCTGGTTCCATAGGTTTGTATTTCATGACATGTATAGCCGTAGAGAGATACGTTCTGATCGCTCATCCTGTTTGGCACAGGTCTCATCGCTCAGTCAAATATTTTGTGTGTACTTCACTGACCGGTTGGCTTATACCTTTTATTGTTTGTCTAGTTTGCTTTTTTATAAATAGACTGATGTATATAATGCCCTTCATCCCCTATCTAGTGATCATTGTGTGTTTTGTAGGCACATGCAGGTCTGTCTCTCACTCAATCTCCCTCTCTCCTCTAAAGCAGCAGTTAGTTCTGGCTCCTCTGTTCTTTGTGGTGATCAGTTACACCTTTCTAATCCTCCCTTTCCCAATTTGTATTTTTCTGCTTCTACATGTGTACACATTCCCACTTAGTCTGGTTATCTTTACTTTTATTCTTTATCTGTTAAACCCGCTTGTGGACTGTTTGCTGTATGTGTTCATGAGGAGCGACGCTGAGAAAATCATCAGGACGCCTCACTGCTGCTCCAGACTGAAGAGAGTCCAGACTGAAACGGGACAGACCACATCTACTGATGTACAGTGTGATCATGTGTGAGAGATTCACACCAGACTGCTGATGACAGCGATTCATTCATGAATGTACAGTAAAAATTCTCAAATAACTCATTACAGCATGTTTAACTGGATGAAATGTGCATGACTTGAGTGTTCATCTTGTAATGGGATTCAATGAAACAAATGATGCATGTCCTGTGCTGCTGTGCTTTATGTCTGTACATAAACTACTATCTGTAATGGAATTATATGTCAGTATGGTTATAATACTTGTACTTGGAAATGATCTAGCCATATTGATCTTTAGAAAGTTGCGAAAGTTGTGAAATGCTATTGTCACATTTTACTGAGCGAGAAATAAAGAAAGCCACCATTTCTTCTCCCAGACTTCTTCAGTAACTGTCAATTATAGAGGTGCAAGATATTTCAGTATTATATCGGTTGATAAACTATTCTGTGATCTTTCCATCAATACATACATATATCAGCATATTTATCTGGTTGGAGTCCTTGAACTAAAACTGAGATACTTCTAAACAGATTAAACAGATCTGAAATATTAATATAAACTGAAAAGAAATAGTATTTTAATAATAATAATAAATAACATTATGATCCTGATAGATATTTTTGTTTTATGAGCAAAGTTAGACTGATGTGACTGACTAATCAGTATTTCAAAGCATTGCATTAAAGCCCGATTTCACAATACTCATAAAAATAGAATGATTTTTATTATAACTTTATAGTTACGGTTATCGTCCTTTGTGGATTCTGCATATGAGAGCTGCTGGGTATAGCCAAGAAATCTACATAAATCCAGAGAAAATGTATCCATTTTTCCATGGTTTGTCTCCTACTAACATTAAATACTGATACATGTTAAGTAATGGAACAAAATAGCATGATTCCTGACACATTTGAAGATTTTTTTTAAAGGAAGAACAAATGATTCTCCCAGAAACAGCAGATAAAGATATCTTTCTGTTCTTCATTTTATATCCATCAGTGTGTTCATTAACTGTCAGGGTTTGTTTTGGGTTGTGTTGGTGTTAATGTCTTTTGCTTTGTAACTCACTGTCTGTCCTGTCACAGCCATGGAGGCCGTTCTTGAACTCACTGTCTGTCCTGCCACGGCCATGGAGACCGTTCACGCTCTGCCTGCTCCGCCATGGCTCCCCACTCTGCCTGCTCTGCCATGGCTCCCCGATCTGCCTGCTCCGCCATGGCTCCCCTATCTGTCTGTTCCTCTTCACGGGCCTGGCCCTCCATCCCACCCCGTGGGTGCCTAGTCAAGTCTGTTCATGCCTCATCAAGTCAAGTCAAGTCTGTTCTAGTCAAGTCTTTTCTAGTTAAGTCTGTTCATGCCTCGTCAAGTCTGTGTATCTAATCTCGAATTATCGTTTGGATTATGTTTGGATCACATCTGTAAATAAACTGCACTTGGGTTCTTCACTACACTCGCCTTCAGTGGATTGTTTCGTTACATTAACATGTCAACTGTGGCATCACATTAGTGGTTTTAAATGGATGAAATGGAAGTCAGACCTCATCATCTATTAAAAATAAAAGCTGTTTATCGGGAATAATTTTTCTAGTTTTACTGAACAACACCCATCTGTTTTAGATGTGGGAAACTTTCCCAAATTTCACGTGACATTTTTACAAGTCAGTCAGATTCTAAAAGAAGGGCTTGATCCAGCAATGATCATCGAACAAGAACAAGACCCAGATGATTGAAGGTGTTTCAGTACATGTGCAAGAGCCTTTGCATGCTAGTAATTTGCTATCCAAACTGTACCCTGACCTGTCCTGACCGTCGGGGGAAACGGGACAGACCACATCTACTGATGTACAGCGTGATCATATGTGAGAGATTCACACCAGACTGCTGATGACAGCGATTCATTTATGACTTTTTAATAATAGTTCTTAAAT
The DNA here is from genome assembly GCF_001515605.1 of Sinocyclocheilus anshuiensis. Classification (NCBI taxonomy): domain Eukaryota; kingdom Metazoa; phylum Chordata; class Actinopteri; order Cypriniformes; family Cyprinidae; genus Sinocyclocheilus; species Sinocyclocheilus anshuiensis. The sequence goes on along the minus strand of NW_015546037.1, from coordinate 705,246 downwards.
AACTCATTACAGCATGTTTAACTGGATGAAATGTGCTTGACTTGAGTGTTCACCTTCAATGAATCAAATGATGCATGTTCTGTGTTGTTGTGCTTTATGTCTGTACATCACTTATTGATAAACTACTTTTTGTAATAGAATTATATGTCAGTATGATTATTATACTTATACTTGGAAATTATCTAGTCATATTAACCTTTTGTTAGAAAATTTGTGAAATGCTATTGTTAGACTTCAGTAACTGTCAATTTTAGGGATGCATGATATATCAGGACTATATCGGTTATCGACAGGTATTACACACACACAAAAACAATTTTTGGCTAAACTTGATTCAACTGAGCACAGTTGTTGTAAACTAAACAACACCTGATGAAACGGAGTAAGACCTGATAAAAATAAACATTACTCTTATCAAATAAAATTACCAATATCTTTCAAGTTAACCACAAGATAGGAGTAGTGCACATTAACATGCCAAATGTAACTTTCTTTTTATATGAAGTGTAATCGCTTATTAAAACCCCATTCACAGAGTAAACAGGGTCAATTCTGACTTCATGCATACTTGGTCTACAACAAAAGCACAAAACACAACAGGTTCATAGCCAGTAAATAAACTGTACCAGACATAGACTTCAGTCAAAATTTTATTAGAGCCATGTGTTTAAATTAAATTAAAAATGCATACATTGATGATATGGAAGAAGAATGAATTCCAATAAAACCATACAAAATGAAATAATCCTGTTGAAATCAAAATAAAACAAAAATAACTATATAACAAAATTAAAGTTATTTTGATTTCCAATTTTTATGCTATGGAAATATCAAGTTAAATCACACAAAAATTACATATCTTTTTAACATTATGGTCTTGAAATAAAGACAAGTTGATTTCTCTGTGAGGTAAATTATTAATAAACTATAACTGGAAAAAAATAAACAATTAGTAATAATGCACTTTTGTTTTCAATTTAATAACATCTTGTTGGTGAATAAAAGAGCGGCAACTGTGGCAACAAATGTGTGGTTCTAAATGGTCAAAACTGGTTTCAGCTCTCATTTCCTATTAACATGATAAAAGTGGTTTATTGTGTAGCATTAGCTAGTTTTACTGGACTACGCCCAACCCTGTATAATGGGTTATACAGCCAGCAGCAATGTATAGTTCCCTTTCAGTCAGTCACGTTCGACGTTACGTCAGTCGTGACTTACGAATTGGGATCTCGCCCGAGAGCCCAATCACCTTCGAGTGTTAACTAAACAAGCCAATGACAGTTGGCGTGCGTGTTTCGCCACACGCACCCCGCCCCGCAGCGCGGGTATAAAAGGAGAGCGCGTGCAACGCACATCAGCTTTTCGCTTCAGAGCCGAGCCTTCTACTAGGACGAATCTCCGCGAGTGTCTACAAAGAGACAGCCTAGCGTTAGTGTTACAGCGCGTCAGCGGGGGTTGCCTTTCAGTGCTGCTCATCTTCGGCGTGCTGCACCTCCGGTTCTCGGAGGGCTACTTCGGTTCATGGTCAGGGAGATCTGAGGATTACGGTGAGAGCTTCCCCGTCGAGTACGTCTCCGCGGGCCTCTCATTCCTCTGGCGCATCGCACCGCCTGGGGTTCCCGGACGAGTTTGCTGGTTTCTCGGACAGGGCGGGGCCCATCATCTCGTGCGGACCGCAGGCAGATGACAGGATGTCGATCGCTGCATCAGAGGGCGAGCTAGGCTCTGGAGATGAGGATTTGGCTGCGCTGCCTCCGTCAGGAAGAGTGGCGTTGCCTGAGTCAGATCCAGAGCTTACCGCTATGCTTTCCCGGGCCGCCGAGAGTGTCGGGCTGCACTAGAGGCCTACTCCTTCTCCCGAACGCTCGAGGCTGGATGATTGGTTCCTGGGTGCGCAGGCCGGTCGTCGGCAGCCGCCTCCGGTTCCATTCTTCCCGGAAGTGCATGAGGAGGTCACTAAGTCTTGGAAGGCACCTTTTTCTGCCCGAAACAGACTTGGTGCCTCCTCCGTCCTCACCACCCTCGACGGTGGGGCGGCCCAAGGGTATGTGGACATCCCCCCTCCTTCAGGAACGAGGGTTACACAAGTAACCGAGACGTTATCAGGACCTGTGCAAGTGAAGGTAGGATTGTGTTTATTTGTCCAGCTGAATAGACTTTACATGATCTAACAGAACTAGCAAGCCTATTTTTTGTTCAGATAGTAATATTTAATGTGTCTTCTCATCTTGAATATTTTATTTGTTGTTCTCTGTACTCTATTATATGCTGTTACCTAGCACATTTAACGTGTTCATGGTCATTTTCAGTTAAAGTTGAACGTGCTTGTTAAAAAAAAGTTGAAAATGCTCTTGATCACCTGCAATAACACAAAGAAAACACTCGCAAATTGTCTATGTGGAATTTTCTAATTTTTAATGACCCACTTTGAAATAGCGTGTCTATAATGCCATTTAATCAATGCATGTTAGATTAAAGACGTTTTTTGTAATCTCAAATCATAGGTCTGGAAACTATTGGTGGAGACAAGATTACAAGACTGGGGAAATAAAATAGCTTGATTAAATACACTAGTTCTACAGTACATTTCCATATATCACTGGCGGTAGAAACTCCCGGACCTCCATTAATGACATCTCAGGGCAAACTATACAGCAAAGTGAGAACAACATGGATAACTTTGAACTGAAAGCAGGAGTAATCATCTACATCTCAATCATCTCTAGCATTGAAATTGTCACAATCTGTTTGGCTATTTATGCTGTTTATTCTCTTATCAAATCTAAACACGCTGCTCCAGTTTTTGTCATGAATCTACTCATTTCCGATCTCATACTGATTGTTGGCATGTTACTCTACACCAGTCCTTTCAAACTTATGAGGATCATCTCAAAGACCACAATAATGTGGGCTGGTTTCACAGGTTTTTATTTCATGACATGTATAGCAATAGAAAGATATGTTCTGATCACTCATCCCGTTTGGCACAGGTCTCATTGTTCAGTCAAATATTTTGTGTGTACTTCACTGACCGGTTGGCTTGTATCTTTTATAACATTTCCAATTATTTATTTGACGAATGTCCCGATATTTTTAATGTCCTTCATCTTCTATCCAGTGACCATTGTGTGTTTTGTAGGTTCATGCAGGTCTCTGTCTCACTCGATCTCTCTCACTCCTCTAAAGAAGCAGATAGTTCTTGCTCCTTTGCTCTTTGTGGTGATCAGTTACACCTTTCTAATCCTACCGGTTAATATTTTATTTATTGTGCATAAAAAAATAGGTAATTCTGTAAATAATCTGAAGGATTTTACTTCATGTCTTTATGTGTTAAACCCACTTGTGGACTGTTTGCTGTATGTGTTCATGAGGAGCGACGCTGAGAATATCATCAGGATGCCTCACTGCTGCTCCAGACTGAAGAGAGTCCAGACTGAAACGGGACAGACCACATCTACTGATGTACAGCGTGATCATGTGTGAGAGATTCACACCAGGCTGATGTCAGCAATTAATTTATGAATGTACAGTAAAAGTTCTCAAATAACTTATTACAGAATGATTAACTGAATAAAATGTGCTTGACTTCAGTCACATATATTTTGCAAGCATCTTGTAGTGATTCAGTGAATGAAATGTGTCCACTAATTGAGTTTATGTTACTGTCTGTGTGGTGGTCATGAAAATGTAAGTGAAAAAATAAATAAATTAATCTTTCTTCCTTTTCTTCTCATTTGCTCTATGGAAGCAATAATATTCGTTGTATCATCGATCAATTGCTTTTCCCTTTGGAGCGTTCACCTGTTGGGGGAGGAGGCGCGCTGCTCAGACAATACAGATGCTGGCAGTGAGAAAGCAGCTCCGTGTCCTGTGTTCATTTTATACACATTTGTATCTCCCCTTATCAGGTATGTAATGCACATGGTGTGAATGTCAAAATATTATGGAGTATGTCAGTTATTGAGTAGTTGTCAGTATTTGAATAGTTGAAGAAATTGTTTTGTAAGAGTTGATACCAAGTTCACTGTGTATCCTAATTGTGCTAGTCATCACATGCTAGTAATGGAGAAAACGTGGTCATACAATTACTGCATTTATTGCAGGAAAGATGAATGTAATGTATATTTTTTGAGAATTAAGTGTAAATTTGTGTTCTAAAAGTTTATTAAGCAGTTTATATATATTCCTGTATTTGAAATATAAATTCCTGGTGAGTTAAGTTAAAAATGCGTACGGGAAAATGTATAACAGTTAATTAAATCGAGTTTACACAATGTGCATGTAACAAATGTTCAGTTAAAGTGAATATATCCTTATTAAGGTGAAATTGTGAATGTGAAATGCTGTGAGATCTTAAAGACATATTAAAAATGTGTTAAAAGGGGTATTAAATCCTGAAATACTTGTATAATTCATATATTTAAATTTATGTTGTAAAAAACAGCTTCATTCATCTCATAGTACTGTTAAAAATAATGTATTCCATGTATATTGAATAACTAAGTTTATTTATTATTGATTTGTTATTGGAGAAACTGGTTAAAACACTGAGAAACTGGTTAAACACTTTATTGTTGCTCAGACAATACAGACGCTGGCAGTGAGAAAGCAGCTCCGTGTCCTGTGTTCATTTTATACACATTTGTATCTCCCCTTATCAGGCGGTGAGGGTGCTACATCTGTACATTGCTTGGAAATGATCTCGTTTTATTTTTCTTAAAGTGGTCGGAAATTTTCTGAATTGCTTAGTAGTGATGTCCAGTTCACAAATGAATTATTCTTTTGGACCAATTCTTTTTAGTGAACTTTATTAACCAAATCTGAAACAGTGTGCAGCTCGTGTCAGCACAGATTTACAAGTTACTCAATAAAAAAACTCACTTATACAGTGCTCCAGTTAGTCCAAGAGTACACTAAGCTTTGAACAGTCTTTCAGACATATCTAAGATGTTGAGAACTGTCTGCAGAGGGGTTCATAAAGGGGCCAAAATGTATGTTTCTGATGTATTTTAAGTTAAGTTAAGTTTTTAAGTAAAGTTAATAACTTTATTAATCCCACAAGGCAACTACCCTACAATTAAAGTAGGGTAGTAGCATCATATAACAAACTTAATACAAACATAAGATATCACATAGACAATACAAAAAGATAAATAAGTAAAAACACAGCCCAACATGCTTCATAATAAATACCGTACATAAACAATACAATTCTAAAAAAAAAAACTAAACCTTTGAATTGCAAAAACGTATAGCCTCTGGAACAAAAGTGAATGTATATCTATTAGATGAACATTTAACGCTTCTGAATCTTCTTCCAGAGGGCAATACTTCAAAGTAAACCTTCAAGGGGTGAGCGTCATCTTCCGTGATACTACGAGTTTTTGTTAGCATTTGTTGCTCGTAGAATTCTGCTAGACTCTGCAAAGGCACACCAATAATTTTTGAGTACTGAGAAGAACTAAGGTCTGCAAACGATCCTTGTTCCTAAGAGAGAGTGATGAGTGCATAAAAAAGAAAAACTCAAGATACTCTCAATAAAGGTGGTATAAAAAGTTCTCAGTATGTGTTTTTGTACACAGAAAGAGTTCAATTTCCTAAGAACGTACATTCTTTGATGCACTTTCTTAATAATGGCCTCTGTGTTCTGCTGGAACTTTAAAGTAGTATCAAAGATAGTTCCAAGATACTTATACTCCTCTACCCTTTCAACTTCTTTTCCATAAAAATACACAGGTTTCACCTTTGAGGCGTTTTTTCTAAAATCAATTACCATCACTTTCGTTTTAGTAATATTCAGTTGTAATTCAGCTTCTTTGCACCACTCAAATAACTCATTGTGATCATTACTGTCATCACATTCTGCACTTGTAAAACAAAGATAGAAAAACTGTCTCATCAGCATATTTAACTACATGACAATTATCCTTAGTGCTGCGACATTCATTTGTATATAGTATAACGAGAATTGAAGACAGTACGCATTCCTGAGGAGATCCAATTGACGTAACAAGCGTTTTTGACAAACACTCCATTCAAAATGACTATTTGCTGCCTACATGTCAAAAAAATCTAAAATCCATAAAACCAAACCGTGACTCGCATCAAATTCACATACAAGTTTCTTCGCTAAAAAAAAGGATTCATTGCAAGCGTTTTTGACAAACACTCCATTCAAAATGACTATTTGCTGCCTACATGTCAAAAAAATCTAAAATCCATAAAACCAAACCGTGACTCACATCAAATTCACATACAAGTTTCTTCGCTAAAAAAAAGGATTCATTTTGTTGAACGTAGAGGAAACATCAACAAACAACATTCTAGCAAATGTTGTAGCTGCCCTTTGGCATGCAGATGAAAAATAAACGATGAAATTAATAAAGACAGTTTGAAACCACTAATTAACAAGCAGAGCACACGATTAACATATACATACAAACGAGCTCATATGACTTTGAAATTAACTACAAAACATAACATACGTCAACTTGACATACCTCACTCCGCTTTACCAAAGGGTACTAACGTTACACTGAAATTGAGCTGAATCAAGGCACCATTCACCATAAAATAATAATAATAATAATGCATTTTATTTATTATGCGCTTTTCTTAACCCAAAGCGCTACAACTGCAAGCATAGGTAACAACAACATTTCTTAACCCATAGCACAACCACAAGCATAATAAAATAACAGTGATAAACACACAATAAAACAGTATAAACATACTCAGTTACAGTAAGCAACTTTAAAAAGATAAGTCTTTAAAAATTTCTTAAAGCAATTCAAAGTTGGAAAATCTCTAATTCCGGCTGGTAGAGCATTCCACAATCGTGGAGCTGAGACAGAGAAAGCTCTACGACCCATAGTTTTTAATTTATATGCAGGCTGCTGAAGGATACACAACCCAGCTGAGCGCAAAGAGCGAGCGGGAGTATAAGGAGCAACTAAACTGGATATATAGGAAGGGGCAGTCCGATTAATAGCTTTATAAGTTAAGATCAGGATTTTAAAATCAATACGCGCTTGAATAGGAAGCCAATGCAAGTTATGCAGTACCGGAGTAATATGTTGACGGTTCTTAATAGACTTTTCAGGGAGACCAACATAAAGTGCATTGCAGTAATCAAGCCTCGATGTAATAAAGGCATGGATGAGCCTTTCTGCATCAGGCAATGATAGAAAAGGACGGAGTCTTGCAATGTTTCTTAAATGGAAAAATGCAGTTTTTGAAATCATTTTGATATGGGCATCAAACAATAGTTGAGGGTCAAAAATAGCGCCAAGATTTCGTACTTGGGTGGATGGAGTAGCGAAGCCACAATCAATAATCACTTTAGAACTATTTAATTTATGTAAAGCCGCTGGCATACCGATACACAAAAGTTCTGTTTTTGACTCATTGAGCATGAGAAAATTCATGTGCAACCAGGCTTTTATCTCGCCCAAGCAAGCAGTAAGTGTTGTAACTGCACGATTAGGATTAGGGTGCGTGCTGAGATAGATCTGAGTATCATCGGCATAAAAATGAAACCCTAACCCAAACTTGCGAATGATCTGACCCAGAGGCAACATATAAATACTAAACAGGATAGGCCCAAGTACAGATCCCTGCGGAACACCCTGCTGTACTAATGTTGGTTCAGACTGACATTTACCCAAACAGATAAATTGAAAGCAATTTGTAAGATAAGATTTAAACCATTCAAGTGCAATACCAGAGATGCCTAACCATGTATGCAATCTTTCAAGAAGGACAGCATGAGATATTGTGTCAAAAGCAGCAGTAATGTCTAACAGGAGTAAAATACTACAAGCCCCCATGTCAGCAGAAATGAGAAGATCATTTATAACCCGGACCAGAGCAGTCTCAGTACTATGACCTGATCTAAATCCGGATTGAAAGGGTTCTAAGATATTGTTAATGGACAGATAAAACTCTGATCTGACTATTTTGCACCACTCTTCTTCAAGAAGCACTACCAATTTCTGTATGGGCCTTTCAATGATTGTGGGCTTGGAGGGTTGATCACGTTTGCTAGCGAATTTTCGTTCTCCTACTTGTACCTTCACTTGCCTAACAAATCCATCACTCTCTTTGACAGTTTCAACCACTCTGCCTAACTGCCATTGACTTGGGAGCATATCCTCTTTGAAGATTACAACATCATTTACTCTGAACGACAGCATAATACTTTCAATTACGTTGAAATGTTAAGAAGATACTCCTCCTTCCAACGACTCCAAAACTGCTTGACCAAGTATTGGACTCTGCGCCGTCGTTTCGTAGCGTACATGTCTTCTTTGACAAATTTTCCTGGAGGTGGAAGTGAAACATCAGACTTCATCAGTATTAAATGGTTTGGGGTTAGAGGTTCGAGTGAATTTGGATCATTAATGCCATCTACCGTTAGTGGACGACTATTAACTATAGCCATTGCTTCATAGAACAGCGTTCTAAGTGAAGCATCGTCAAGCCTGCCTGGGCACTGAGCAAGTGTGGCATTGAGTACATTTCGCACAGTTCGTATTTGACGCTCCCAGATGCCTCCAGCGTGGCTTGCAGAAGGAGCATTAAAGACAAATTTGCATTGTTTCTCGGAAAGAAAGACTTCCAGAGCTTTGGTGTCAACTTGTTTCAGTGTTTCTTTGAATTCATTCCTGGCTCCCACAATGTTGGTACCGTGGTCACACTGAAGTTTGCGAACTTCTCCTGTAAGTCTGCACCTCAAGGCATTGATGAAGGCATCCGTAGACAAATCTTCAATCATCTCGATATGAACTGCGCAAGAGGATAGACAAGTGAATGTCCATGCCGCAGAATGTGAAGGGAGAGGATACTTCAACACACTCTTTGGGAAGTTCTGCCATTCATTGTCCTTCTGTCGGTCGTCTAAGCTTTCGACATTGCACACACTTGTGTATCAGCTTGGCGATTGACTTGCTGCCTCCAATGATCCAAAATCCATTAGTTCTAAGCACCATTTGAGTTTGATTTCGACCCTGATGACAAACCTTGGCGTGGTAATGTGACAGAATTAGCTTGGTGATGTAACTATCTTTTGGGAGAATCACAGGATGTTTTAGTTCTCGACTTTTTTTTTAATTCCTTGTTTTATTGTTGTGATTATTTTTTTTTCTTTTTATGTGAAGCGCTTTGAATTACCATTGTGTATGAAATGTGCTATATAAATAAACTTGCCTTGCCTTGCCTTGACTGAGTGATGAATTTCTCAGTCTTCCACCTACACGAAGAAGACCTTTGTCCAAAATGGATCTAGCTGGTACAACGCACTAGCACTTGGAAGAGTGTTCCCCTTCTCGATCATTCTTATTTCTTTGGAGAATGCTTCCTGCTGGACAAGTTTGATCACCACTTGAGCAGCCCTCTGACGCTCCTCAACAGTAATATAATCACTGGGGTATTTCTGTTTTGATCCTAGTCTTTTTATCCTTACAACAACCTTTAGAAGCATTGACCAAGAAGAAAATCGACTGAAACAACTGAGAATGTCCGTACTGTCACTGACGGTGGTCGCGAATGTTTGGACTGATTTAACTTCAGGGTCACCAACATTATTACATATAGTTGTATTAATGTAATACCACTGACTCTGATCCGTAATGTCTCTTATCAGCTGCACATGGTTAGCAACGAATACATGAAACCTTCGTGCTTCGTTGTTAATATATGCCAGAACAACCTGTGAATCTGTCCAGAAGAATTCTTGATCAATCTTCATTTCAAGCTCTGTTTTCAGCATGACACTCATTTTTACAGATAAGACAGATGCCGCAAGTTCCAATCTTGGTATGCTTGTGATTTTTGTAGGTGCAACTCTGGCTTTTGCCATCACCAAACTGCAATGCACTTTACTCTTATCGTTTTTGAAACTGAGATAAGAGCAAGCTCCATATCCAGCATTACTTGCGTCGGAGAAGTGGTGCAGCTCCGTTCTGATGATTTCATTGAAAGCATTTGGGTGATAAAATCTTGGTATGGCGACTTCCTTAAGCTTTTGAAGACCATTTTTTCCAATCCTCCCAACGTGAACACAATTCATCTGGAAGCTGATCGTCCCATCCTATGCCTCTTTGGCACAGTTCTTGCAGGATACACTTTGCCTGTAGAATGAATGGTGCAACAAATCCTAGTGGGTCGTACAGGAAGGCGATGACAGACAAGATACCACGGCGAGCTGATGGCTGATCTTTAAAGTTGGTGTTGAAGCTGAAAGTGTCATCTTTTGTTGACCACTGAATACCAAGTACACGTCCTGTTGGTGTTGCTTTATGGTTTAAGTCAAGGGGCTTAGACATTATATCCCTTTCTGATGGGTCTATGAAGCAGAGAACATCTTCCTCATTTGAGTTGAATTTATGAAGCCTTAAGCCTCCGCGTTTACACAGCAATTGAGCATCAATGATCAGTTCTTTGGCTTCATCGACTGAACGAACACTGGTTAACCCATCGTCTACATAGAAGTTCTTTTCAACAAATTCTGATGCTGACGGGTGATTAACTTTTTACTGCTGCGCCAGGTACTTCAAGCCGAAATTATTACATTCAGAAGACTATGTAGCACCGAAGAGATGGACTGCCATACAATAGTCTTGAGGCTCTTTCTCCCAGTCTCCACCCTCCCACCATAGAAACCTAGTTCCTTTCTGAAGCGGCACAGTACTCCCACTAATGAGTTAATTAGATCAGGCCCGGTCAAAAGAGTGTCATTTAGAGATATACCACAAAACTTAGCTGAACAATCGAACACGACCCTCAGCTTATCTGGTTTCCGAGGGTGGTACACCCCATGGTGTGGAATGTACCATACAGTCTCTCCTTCGGGTATCACTAGGGCTGGTTCAGCATCACCTATGTTAATGATCTCCTCCATGAAGGCCTTGTAGTGATCACAATATTGCTTGTTAGACTTGAGCCTTTTCTTCAAATGCTGCAAGTGAGCAGCTACTAGCCTTTTGTTATTTGGCAGTGAGGGTTGGCCGATACACTTGAAAGGGAGAGGAAGTTCATAATGTCCATTATCTTTCTGTTTGATATTGGCACTGAGATGCTGTATGAAACGAACATCCTCTTGAGGCACACTTTTATTAGGGCTGCACGATTATGACAAAAATCATAATTGTCGATTATTCCCTTGAAAGTGTAATAGCGATTGTTAATTATGATTATCACAATTTACATTGAATGATGTTTATACCATTGTTTGATGCAACTGCATGCCGTATTTTTATATGAAAATAAACAAGCTGAAAACACTCTAACTGAAAAACGTTTAGTGCTTTTCCATAGTATTAAGCCTCAAGTGTCAACTATACATCAGATTGGTTTCTTCTTTAAATTATAAAAAAAGTAAAAATATGAATAACATGTAGAAAGAAGAAAATGCATCTTAAGCACGCAGAATAATATAAGTGGACTTTGAGCGATTAATTGCCACTTTGAATGATTACTCAATTGTGGCATCCATAATTGTAATCGCAATTAGAAATTTGATTAATTGTGCAGCCCTAACTTTTATCCTCATAACCTTTCTCATTGAAATCTGACTCTAGAATTCTCAAGACATCGTTGGGTGATTGGACAGGTTTTTCTTTAACTGCAACTCTATTGATGAAGCTCTGATTTCCCTGTCTGTCTATGGGAGTTAGAGTTGATGGGCAGTCATATCAGATTAATAGTCCGACTTCACAGTTCTGAAGTGGTAGCAATTGATTGGCCAGATGTTTGAGGTGAGGCCAATGCAGTGCTGTCCTCTTGGTTGGATTATAGGACTTGTCAACAGGAATGAAGTCTCTAGTATATGCTTGCTGTAGTTGACTAGAGTTTGCTGCTTGAAGTCCTCGAACTTGCAGACCACGAACCCTTTTACATGCAGTGATGGCATCAACAGCTGTCATGATGCTAATTCGAAGATGCACTGGTTGAGTGATCGCATTTAAGTCATCAAGAAGATCTTCCAAAATGAAGGTTAAGTCGCTTTGTGTGTCCAGTACAGCATAAGTGAGTACTTCTCTTTGTGGCTCTTCCACTGTCGAAATGAGGACTGTCACGATACTGGAAGTAGCAGAAGAACTTTGTGTGTGCATGACTTTGTGAACTTCCTGACAAGTTGGTGCTACAGTATTGATATTTTGGTGCTTCTTTACCCTTCAATAAATGCCTAGAGTCAAATTAAAAGGGTAGATGCATCTTTTTCCAACTACAGGAGCTATTTCGAGTAAAATTATTTTACATAATTATTGGGTGCTTGAATAATATAATTGTGTATATGTGACATCACTGCATGATTACATAAATGAACTGGTGAATCTGGTGAAGGATAGATAGATAGATGGATAGATGGATAATGAAAATGGAAAAAGTAAGTCTTCCAGAGGGACCAGTAATAATGCACTTTTGTTTTGCATTTAGTACAATCATCTACTTGATGAATAAAGGAGCAGAAACTGTGGTAACAAATTAGTGGCTCCAAATGGACAGAAAAGCAGTTGTATACCATTAGCTGCTTTTACTGAGTAACACCCAACCCTGTATGATGTGAGGAACCTTTCCACATTTCACATGTCAGTTCAGCTTCATGATAAAACAAGGGTTTCAATCTGCAGTGAAGTATAGTTGTCACAACACAGATGATTGAAGGTAGGACTTCTTTGTATGGCTGGAAATATGTTGTCCTGACAGTATAGCAAAATTTTAAGGAATAATCCTTTTAAGATTGTAATTCGTAATTAATGTGTATTCTCACATTTAAAATGTTTTTTTTTTTTTTGGCAAACACCATACTGCTATCACCCTATGCATTTTATATTGAGATCTGATAGTCAACTGTGTGTTCATATGTTAATTTTGTTCACTGTTGAAGTTGTCAGGGTAAAAAGGGCTTGATCACTCGCAGCAACAAAAATTGCGTATGTGATATTTCCTTATTACAAGGTTTCCCAAACGGGGTTAACCTGTGGATTCATGAGTTGATGAAAAGTTAAACATTTAATGTAGTTCGATTTAAGTGCAACTCATGACTGAACTAAATTGAATTGAATACAAAAACAACTTCAAAAGAATACTAACGAGATATAATATAGATAATATCTGTTTACTTGCATGTTTACTGTCATTAGAGAACTGTAAATATGTGAATGTGCCATCAAATTATACAAATGTTAACTTCAAATAAACCTTTTTAATCTAAGGGGTTCTGCTGACAAAAAAGTTTGAGTACCCCTGCCTTATAAGATCTCATTTTGATTTATGGTGCAATGTAATTAATCACTGTATATTAGATCAAATGTTTTTCATAATCTTAAATCGTAGCTCTGGCAAATATTTGTGGAGACAAGGTTACAAGATTGAGGTGAAGAACATCTTGATTAAATCGGCTGGGTTCTACATTTCCAGGTTTCAATGGTGATGGAAGCTGCTGCACCTCCATTAGTGACATCTGACAGCAATCTTTACATCACCACACCTGAGCTAAAACCAAATGCTTCCAATCCAAGCAAGAACAACACAGAAGACTATGATTCACTCATAAAAGCAGGAACTGTCTACATCTTGATCATCTCTAGCATTGAAATTCCCATCATCTGTTTGGCTATTTATGCGGTTTATTCTCTCATCAAATTAAATCATTCAGCTCCAGTTTTTGTCATAAATCTGCTCGCTGCAGATCTCATACAGATTGTTTGCATGTTACTCTTCACCAGTCCCAGTGTGTGGACCATCTCAATCATCACAATGGTGTGGGCTAGTTACACAGGTTTTTATTTCATGACATGTATAGCCGTAGAGAGATACGTTCTGATCGCTCATCCTGTTTGGCACAGGTCTCATCGCTCACTCAAATGTTTTGTGTGTACGTCACTGACCGTCTGGCTTCTACCTTTGATCACTATACCAGTTTTTATTTTGACAAAGGTCATATTGTTCATGCCCTTCATCTTCTATGCAGTGATCATTGTGTGTTTTGTAGGTTCATGCAGGTCTCTCTCTCACTCACTCAATCTCTCTAACTCCTGTAAAGAAGCAGTTAGTTCTTGCTCCTCTGTTCTTTGTGATGATGAGTTTCACCTTTCTAATCCTACCAATTGATATTTTAATGATTGTGTGTAATAACTTGGATAATACCCCATGTAGTCTGTTCAAATTTACTGCTCTTCTTTATCTGTTAAACCCGCTTGTGGACTGTTTGCTGTATGTGTTCATGAGGAGCGACGCTGAGAACATCATCAGGACGCCTCACTGCTGCTCCAGACTGAAGAGAGTCCAGACTGAAATGGGACAGACCACATCTACTGATGTACAGCGTGATCATGTGTGAGAGATTCACACCAGACTGCTGATGACAGCGATTCATTTATGAATATACAGTAAAAGTTCTCAAATAACTCATTACAGCATGATTAACTGAATGAAATGTTCATGACTTCAAACATATATATCATATAATATAATTTTAAAAAATTAAATAGTGCACATCCTGTAATAATGTTTGTGATACTGTGCTTTTTTTGCTCATCACTTGTAATTCCGTTACAAAAATTTCTTCATCAGTATGTCAGTATAGTTACTATAGTTCTACTTTGAAATGATGTAGTCATATTAATCTTAAATAATCTTTTTGAAATGCTTACAATGCTAACATTTTACGAACAGAAAAATAAAAGCAACAAATCCATTTCCTCTCCCAGACTCAATATTAGGGATGCATGATAAATCAATTCATTATCAAATCAATATTACACTCAAACAAAATCATTCTTTAGCTAAACTTGATTCAATTGTGAACAGTGTTTCCATGTGCTGCAAATGTGTTTCATAAAATAGCATGTAGACTCAACTCAAACTCTTGTGTAATGGATAGTCCTGATAAAATTAGACATGCCAAAATAACTCGGCTCTCTTTCGGGTTAACTAGATAACATCTGGCATGCTAATGTGTGCTACTGCTAAGTAATTTTTACAATAATGTAATCACTTCTTTAAAAAACAACATGATTGCGTAAACAGGGCCAATTTTGACTGCATGCTGGCAAGTCTACAACAAATGCACAAAAAAATGTAATTAATTTATGGGCAAGATGACAGGTTTCAGATATGAAATAATATATTAAATTCAATAGTATTAATTATTATTAATAAAATACATTAAATAGTAATAATTATTAAAATACACACTGATAACATGAGGGCCGAAAGAATTTGTATAAATCTGTAAAAAAAAAAGTATATTTACAGAATTTAGCATTTGCATACACAAGAGTTTGCTGGTATTCGAGCACTAGATTATCTAGTTCATCTGACCATTTGAATGCACTTTACTTTCTTTTGACCTGTTTTAGACTGTTATTTGAGTTTCTTGTAATGGTACACAAAAACGACAGTTCAGTATGTTTTTAGTACAGTGGGAGAAAAAAAAAACTATTAAACGGTGGTGTCTGAACAAAGGTGTTCCATGTCAGAATGTCTGTTTTTGATTTGGTCTGTGATTCCACCCACTCACAACTTGCCCAATAGTATTTTTACACCCCAGGTTCCCAGCTGCAGGAAAACACAGCTTATTACACACATGGAAGCCAGCAAATTAACTGGGTCAGAGTTCACAGATTCTATTCATTCAGCCTAAAAAGCCCTAGCATTCACCTAGAAAAGCTCTATGACCAGTGCATATTAATATATGGATAATTAAACTCGTCAACTTACAGTGCAAGGCTCCTCACCCGGCATTGACAATTGTGCTTGTTACTGTTGCATGTCCTCAATCTGGCAACCCGTGTGAGCCTTGAGGAGGGGGCAGGAGAAACAACACTCTCTAATATTTTGAATTTTAACTGCAGTACCCATTTCAACCACTAGCTGTCAATACATACTGCACCTTTAAGCAGCACTGTATGCTGAGTTAGTCTGAAACACTTGATATAAAGCATGTCTCATGTTTAGGGCATTTTCCCTGCATTCGATCAGTAAAGACCCATACCACAATTGACCTATCAGTAAGCCCCTCCCCTCGAACACAGATGAGCCAATGGCAGTAGAGTATCAGTTGCTCAGGGACTGGAACTCAGACATCTTAGGTTTTAGGATTCAATTTGGATTTCGAACAGGCTGGTGTAACACAATCTGGGCCTGGTGCTTTTTTCCTTTTCTGTTTCCGGAAGACCTGGCGCACCTCGTCTTCACTGATTTGAGGTGCAGGTGTGGGGGAGAGGGGGGTTGCAGGAGGTGTGAATGGTTGTGTGGAGAGGTGTTCAGGGTGGGTGTGGGGTGTTTTTTCAAACCTGCAGTAGAACTCATTCACATCGTCTGCCAGTTGTTGATTCTCCACAGTGCTGGGGGATGGTGTCTTGTAGTTGGTGATCTCTTTCAGACTTTTCCACACTGATGCCGAGTCGCTGGAAGTGAACTGAGAATAATTCCTCTTTGCCACTCTGATCTCCTTTTCCAGTGTGTATTTGCCCTGTTTATACAAGACATTGTCCCCCTTCCTGTAAGCATCTTCTTTGGCCTGACGGAGCTGTCCGAGTTTTGCAGTGAACCATGGTTTGTCGTTGTTGTATGAATCAGTGCACTGACAATCTAACAGGCAAAACACTGCAAGGTGTTTAATGAACCATTACGATAATACACACCTGACATGTTTCTTTGAGACACGCTTTAATATTCCATCTGCATGTGTGTGAGAGAGACAGATTGCTCAACACCCATCAATTATAAATGCGGACATAATTAAGCAACTTTTAGAGGACAGGAAGCAGAAGCTGAGAGAAGACAGGTATCTTCTGTCTCTCGTTAAAGTGGTGAGGCTGATGTATTGTCATGGTTTTCGGACACCAGCGGGTCTCTCAGGCATCGAGTAAGAATAATATGATGAGGGCATGTGTGGCAAATACACACACACACAAACACACTAAAGGTACGGACGTCTGCACACCCGTTTATCAAATAACACTAGGAATCCATTTATTTCAAAGGAGATGGTGCACAGCAAAGACGTAGAGGAAAAACACAAGCATTTGGGAAAGAAATTATCTGCCATGCAACCAAAAAGTTAATATTAATGCCTTTTAACTGGCTTTATGTCTTTGGTTTGGCTTGGCTGGTTAGAATAGGATTTTGCACCTGCAAAATTATAATCGACTTCCACTTATTCTAGTGAAATAAAAGATATAAATGAAATGAACGCAATAACAGAATTGAAAAAGTGGCCATTAAGCAAACTTTGTAGCATACAAGTTGTGTAACTGCCACTGAGATGAATGGGAATGCTAATGGTTAGCTGTTTACGAGTATATGTTAACCCACATTTCAGACCCAAAGTAAAAAAATTTTCACTGTATTTCTGCTTGATTTCAAGTTTGCCATTTTCCTGTACAGTTTATAACCTTCAAAAACATACTTTTTTCCCCTTTGATCTCTGGAATACTTGTTTCTGGTTGCTCAATTCAACACTGTCTCAGGTCAATTTATAACCATTTTACTTTTTGGAGAATTGGTGGCAAATCTCATTTGTATGTTTTTATACGACCTGCTTATGGTTACTGATCCCACTGATGGTTAGGTTTAAGCTTTTTTACTAAACATCATACGTTGTCATACCGATCATACAGATTCATAAGATTGAAAAATCAAATCAACCTTAATATTCTTCTGCTGGGAATAAAACTGGTGACTGTAACTCCTTTAGTACTTCACAGCTACAACCACCAAACTCTGGTCAAACCTTCAGACTGTTCTGAATGAGATTGCTATATAATTTATAACTGATTGGATATTTAACTGTTTTTAAAAGTAATCAGTATTGATACTTTCATTACTATTTATACTTATACTTTTATACTTTTTTATAAACCTTTTATACTTATAATCGATAATGGTTTTAACTGATTTTAAAAGTAATTGGTATTAGTACTTTTATTTATTTTTTACTTATACTTTTTTAATTTTTAACTGATAATTAAATAAACTGATTTGAACTTTTAATTGATTGGTTTTCTAAAAATGGAATGAATGATGGAACGTTGGAATGAACTATCTACTATCTATCTACTCAAACTTATAACTACTTCAACCATAAAACCTTCTGACTTAAAGCTTTTAAATCTATTTCAAACTCTCTGGCCAAGCTTTCTTTTTTTTTTTTGTCTTGACAAACTTTATCTAGTTTTAAACGATTTATGTGCTTCTTTCATGCTCTCTCACTTCTCAAATTGCCTAAAAATTTAAACTTTCAATTTTGTTTTTCATGTCAAAGTATCCATCTAATAAACAAGATCACATATTGCCAGTCGGTCATTCTTACAAAATAAACCCATTTTGGACCGCCCTGATCGTCCTGCCTGTTTATTTTGCGATAATGACCAGCTCACGCTATCAGATAAATACAGATGGTTTCTCCTCACATCACGCATCTGTTCTTCATACTTTGTGCTTCCTGTTGCTCTGCGTGTCCACTTCCTGTTTCTCCCATTATCGATTCCTTTACCTCATTACTTCCCTTCTCAATTCTTCCCTGCTATCTCATTCCCTCCCGCTCTCTCTTTTGTATAATCTCTGTGATAGTGGCTTCCGTGCCGGGTTGTAAATCTGTTCTCATTTTCAGAGTTCAGCTGGCGACTGTGTGATCAGAGAGTTAAACAGCAGAACAGAGAGCGAGAGTGGCATGAATCGGTGATTGATTTATTGGAGCGGAGGTCCTTCAATGGGCCCGTAATGCAAAAGGGGCATTAATCACACTTTTACCTGTATGCGGGTGGCTATACGTTTCAGAGAGAGCGCTAGAGCGATGGCGGTCCTCTCGAGACATGATACACTAAAGCATGATACAGAACAGAGCACTTATGCAAAACTTCACTGTGAGTCATTTCATCACCGACACTCATCGTATAAAAGAGGTCATTCATCAAGCAATAGAGCAGACAGCAGAATGCTTTAACCGTCTGTGTACTAAATAAGGATTGATCTCCTTGCATTCATCATAAGGCTCCTCGGAGCCAAAAGTGTGTTCACATCTTTGTTAAAAGATAAATGATAATCTGACACATAGGCACACCCATGGGGTCTATAATACCCAGAAAGAGACATCCATTATCATTCCCATTCATCTCAACAGCAGGTGTCTGGCTGCCAAAGGAAGTATGTGATTTGAAATCTACCACAGAATTTTTGAGCCAATCAGCAGAGACGTGAACGTCATGTGACTAGTTATTCTAAAGCTGCAATGTTATGAAGTCAAGACAACACTGTTATTTTCAAGTTAATTTCATGCTTTTAAGTGCAGATTCATTAAACCCCTTCTTTGTTTCAACACTTTACAAATGACTTTGATAAATTAAGAGCATCTTTACTCCTAATTGCAAGAAAGAACAATAGAACATCAATTAAAAATTTATATAAAAATAATTTTTCGACCCAACATTGGCTATTATTTAATTTGTATTATTTCAATTTTTAAAAATTAAATATTTTTTACCTACTTTGTACTTCATCTTATAGATATTAATCGTTGTTTGTTTATTTTGTTCTTTTGATATAATTCTAACACATATGCATATGATGTCTCCATATTCACAAGTTCATGTTTTTAGTTTACATATAGAGACAATAACAGTATTTAATTTTTTTTTAATCTTCCGCTTCGAGTTTTCAGCCCCCAAAACACTGTTGTCATCTAAATGAATAGCCAAAAAACATAAAAAGGTTTACATTTTTAGTTGTTTAAATCATTGACAGCAAATGTTACTGGTTTTTGTAAATTTTAATATATTTGATTTTTTTTTTCCAGGCGATAATGACTTACATTTCAGTCATCACAACAAAGCATTGTTTACAAACCCTTTATAATGGACAAGTCATATAGACTACTCTTATAATGCTTTATTATTATTATTACTACTATTAGTAGAGAAACTTTGCATTTTGTGTTTATGGATGTGTTAAAGCAAATAGGTTTGGAACAAAAAGGGAAAAAATGAAAAAAAGAATTTATAATTGAGTGAACTATTCCTTTATAAAAGTTACATTTTAGTGCATTTTTTTTTTACAATAAAATCAAGGAGATTAGTCTTCTCAAATCTGGAGTGATGGGTGAATATTAAGTGGTCACCTGTGGAAAGCTCAGGCTCGTGAGCTGTCGTCAGGCTGTGCTGCGTCGCTGTCCATGGTGCTGAATCAACTTAAGCTGTGAAAGCTGCTTCAACATGTCCAATCGTATTTCTTCACTCGCGTGATGTAAACCCAGCCCCAGATTAAACGGAGAGGTCAGTGGTCAAGCCTCTGTAGCTCAAGACTTACTTAGCACTTCATTTACACAATCTAACAAGACACCCCTAAAAGGCTAATTAGGCTGTTCTAGTTTGCAGTGATAAAATCATGTCAAAAGGTTATGTAAGACTAAGGATAAAAAAAAGATACTATTTCTTTAAATAGTATGCGTTTCTCATTCTGTTACGATCTTCGGATATATTGGTTAAAATCATAGATTTATGTATTATTATTATTACTATTAAATGTGTATATAATTATTTATATATACAGTATACATGTCAGGATCATGGACTGTCTGTGTCATGTTTTGCCCGTTTCTGTTCCCTTATTTGGTCATGGTCCTGTCCTCGTTTTGTTAATTAGTTTGATTAGTCATCCCATACACCTGTGTTTCCCCAATCATCCCCTATATTTAAGTCCTAGTCTGTGCAGTCTGTCTCTGTCGGTTCTACTTGTTACGTTGATGTGTTTCCTGTTGTCCCCAGTATTGATGTACCCAGTGTTCTGTGGATTAAAAGCCTGTTTTTGTTAATTCCTAGTCTCCATTCATGGACTGTCTGTGTCATGTTTTGCCCCTGTTTCTGTTCCCTTATTTGGTCATGTTCCTGTCCTCATTTTGTTAATTAGTTTGATTAGTCATCCCATACACCTGTGTTTCCCCAATCATCCCCTATATTTAAGTCCTAGTCTGTGCAGTCTGTCTCTGTCGGTTCTACTTGTTACGTTGATGTGTTTCCTGTTGTCCCCAGTATTGATGTACCCAGTGTTCTGTGGATTAAAAGCCTGTTTTTGTTAATTCCTAGTCTCCATCGTTCCTCGCCATCACAGATTGTGACAGAAGAACCGACCAAAAACAGTTACCTTCGTGTTTTCCCCTCTGTTTGTTTTCTCGTTTTTCTCGCAGTGTTTTTTAGTTTCCATTGTGTTTCCCTCATGGATGCCCTCCTTCGCCCGGAATTTCTCCTCCTGGAGCAGGGGGAGAGATCGCTCGAGGACCATACGAGACTGTTCCAGCTGATAGCAAGCACCACCAGGTAACCGGACGACACGCTCTGTGCGTTCTACAATGCCTGTCTCCGAGGCCCGGACTCCGCCTCGGCCCATAGACCCAGCGGCTCCACCTCGGCTCCTAGCTCCCTCACCTCCATCGTCACCCGTCGATCCACCAGCTCCACCGGGCTCCCTCGTCCCCCCGGCTCCACCTTGGTCGGGCGTCGACCTGCCATCGCCTCAGGACTCCGTTCCTCCGGCTGCACCTCGTTGCTCCATCCCACCGGCTCTATTGGGCTCCTTCCTTCCTCCCGCCAGCTCCACCTTGGTCCTCAGTCCACCCTGGCCCCCCGGATCCTCGGCATCCCCCTGGCTCGTTGGCTCTCCATCTCCGCCTCGGGCTCCTCCACCACCTGTTTCCCTACCGTTGGTCGGCCCCCTGGAGTCGGCGGACATTCCTCCTCCATGGCTCCACCGTGAGTCGACATTATGGCTGGGGCCTGGGTCCTGCTTGGCTCGTCCTGCTCCGGGCCCCTCCTGTCTCCTCCCGCCTTCGTCACCATAATGTCATAAAATATTAAAATATACAATTTATAGGTTTATATTTTTAATATATAATAATATAAATGTACATACATGTAAATATTTTCAAAATATATACAGTATGTGTGTGTATTTATATATACACATAATAAATGTACACATACATATATCATGTAAACAAAAACTTTTATTTCGGATTTGCGTAATCGTGATTAATCGTTTGACGTACAGTACATAGTATTATAGTATTTTAAATTGTTAAACTGTGTGTATTCACATGGTTTCAGTCGTTTGTTGTATAAATACAGTGCTATCTGCAGGTCTAACTTTTGCTGAGTCAGTATTGTGGCAGATCTTGCATTGTGAAAGAAAAAGAAAACTCCTGGCACATCAAAAGTAATTGAAAAGCACAAGACGGGGGATGATGATGGTAACAGGAAGATATTCAAGTCATTGAATATCCCATGAAGAACAGTTAAATCAATAATTAAGTATGGCACAGCTATAAATCTATCTAGAGCAGGCCGTCCTGAAAAACTAGGAGAGAAAAGAGGGAGGCCTCCAAGACACCAGTGACAACCTTAAAGAAAAGTTTGATGGTCTGATGAGACTAAAGCTGGCCTTTATGAAAGACTGCACATCACTAGAACATTTGAGACATCCTTGAGATCTCTGAATCTCTAGGAGACATGTAAGATTACAAGGGTCTGTTTCTTAGAAGAAAATCTAATAAGCAGGAGATTTAGTATCAATTTCCTTTTACAATTAATCTCACTGTTGCACGTCCTTAATGATTCCATTAACGATTCTTTCATTAGGCATTCCTTTAAGAATAATTGTGCCTCACTATAAACTTAATAAATGCACTAAACAAAAACTAAACTGCTTTCTTGTAATATTTTAAAGCACTATTATTAGAATTATTAGACTATTATAAGCACTATTATTAGAAATCGCTCGTCATCATTTTCAACTACATGTTATATTAACAACCAGACTGGATTAAGTCACATAACTCATATACAACATAACAAAAAGAGTCATCACTGTATATAAGAAAAAGTATATACATATATATATATATATATATATATATATCTGTGTGTGTGTGTGTGATGTTTTCATTTATATTTTAAGATTTTTCAGGAGTACGTTTTCAGTCTTTCTGCTTCAAAAATGTAAGTTTAATTTGTTTAATTCTATGTGTTACTAGCCATTTATTCACAAAATTTGGTTTAATAAATATTTCTAAAATAACTTTTCCTTTTATATAGCAATCGCAACTCAATCAAAACAGTTTGCTGTGATGCTGTAGATGTCGGACAAACTCTCTCTTCCCAAATCAAATTACAAAAGCAATCAAAGACACAATTTCGGAATGGATACTATTATGAGATGGATTAAAAGAATAAACATACCAATCCAAACCAGTCCACTGCTTTCAAAGAGTCAAATCTATAACGTAAGCAGAGTCTGAATATTAAGGTGAGAAAACATCACAAGACTTCTGAAAAATATGTGGTTAATATTGAATGCGGAGATGTTTGTACTCCTACATTTTTTATCAAAGAAAATTTGCTTCCCATCCAATATCAACATTCCGCTCTCATTCTTCTCAGGAAACATGTTTATCATGCTCATTTAAATGAAATGAAATGGAGAGACTGAGAAAGAGTGAGGGATGTAGAAAACAGAAAGCATAATCAGGTGCGAGTCTTCAGCATTTCATTTGCCGACTCGCTCAAGTCAGGGTGATTAGCGCACGGTTAAATTTGATTAGCCTCTTTCTGAGCACGCTAATTGAAAATGCTCTCACCATGTATAATCAATATCACACAGTTTTGCACGCTCAAAGACTGATTACGGACATGAAACCTGCGGCCACACATACTCCAGTTGCATATTCTTCTCACAAAGCCCAGCATTTCTCAAGCACATTTAGATGCTTTTCCATAGCTAATTGCGCAACTTGGAGTCTCTAAATGAATGAGGCTGATATAGTGCACTTCAGTGTTTATGTGGGAATAACTTCACTTCGAGTACAGCATGTCTCCATCAGTCTTGGCAAATGGCCCAATGCTGCTTTCAAATCCGCCTGGGATGCTCCTGCTTACAAGTGCGGAAGTCGTAATTATGATGTGATGGCTGTTCAAGCGATTTTGGTCATAATAAAATTGACGGATTGAGCAATTTCGTATCTCTTTATAAGTACTTGGCGACAAACACGGGAAGTTTTTGAGCACTAATAAAATAAAAGTGCGAAGGATGCGCACAAGGTGTGTAATTGAAGTTTATTGGAGTATTTTATCATTTTTGAGACCGGCTGAGAAGATTTTGGGGTAAGATTTATTGCGGTTCTGCATTAACTGTGGCCTATACAAGATGCATGCTGAATCGTACAGTCAACTTAATTATGATCAATACCAATTAGCTTCCACCACGATTCTTCAAATCGACACGGCCTCCACTGCGAGTCGGAGCTTAAAGAAAATCCGGGTAAATAAGACACTGCGGTGGCGTTCATGTGCACTCATCTCATAAATATAATTATTGCGACGTGACCTGAAGGCAGCATACGCATTAGGATTATTATATTAGCATATGAGAGACGACTTGAAGCTTATGTAGGAAACCAATAAATCAATAGTAGACTTGCACAGACTCTGGGATAACAGTGATGATAATGAGGTGAAAATGAGAAATTATAATTTACTACGCATCCACGACAAAGACAAATCGTCAGTGAGAGTGCCACTTCTCTTAGTCGGCAACGAGATCAAATGGAAAGGAAATGGACATTTCTGCTTTTGATTTTCAGATTCTGTTCTGAGAAATGGACCCCAATAATCTCGTGTCTCAAACTGTCTTCGGATTTATGCTAAAACCAAAGACATTTATGTCTATTTTTATTCTTCCTACACTACTAAAAATAAATGTTCCAAAAGAGGGTTTACACAGCGATTCCATTGAAGAACCACTTTTGGTTCCTCAAAGAATCTTTCAGTAATCAGTTCTTAAAAGAACCATTTTTTCTTAGTGTGAAGAACATTTTAATATACTTTTTCCACCTTTTGAGCAATGAAAGGTTGCATGGATGTTAAAGGTTCTTCCTGGATCCACCAATGCCAATGAAGAACCTTTATTTTAAAGAGAAACATTCAAGACAAAGTTGATGCTTCCAGGGTCATGCAATGACAGACTACATATCATGCACATTTCAACTTTCTGTCTTTCTGGCTAGATTGTAAAGTCAACGTGACCTTCCTTTGACATGAGATTCATCATTTTATTCCTCCGCTGACCCATTCTGAAAGGTCTTTAGAAGGTGTTCGATTGCTTTTATATCGGTCAAATCTATAGTAAAAATGAAATGTGTCTGTTTTGACCTCACTTGCAGAATGACTGCAAATTCAGTCTCGTCTCAGCAGCTCCAGTGTTGCTATATTGGCTGTATCCACAATTCAGCAGTGACACAGTGAACATAAATTGCATTAAAAAGGATTTTCCTACCATGTGAGCAATACAAAGCATCTAATTACAAAGCACTGGTATTCAAAAGTTTGAGGTTGGTAAGATTATTATTTTTTTTTTACATTTTGGAAATAAGTGTCATGTTCACAAAGGCTGCATTTATTTGATGAAAAATACAGTACAAGCCACAATATTGTGTAATATTATTACTATTTAAAATAACAGTTGTTATGTGAATATATTTCATAATGTAGTTTATTACTCTGATGCAAAGCTGAATTTTCAGCACATTTTCAGTCTTCAGTGTCACATGATCCTTCAGAAATCATTATAATATGCTAATTTGCTGCTCAAGAAACATGATTATTATCAATATTGAAAACAGTTGTGCTGCCTAATGTTTTTGTGGAAATATTGTATACATTTTTTTTCAGGATTCTTTGATTAATAGAAAGCTAACAGCATTTATTTTAAATAAAAAATCTTTTGTAACATTATTATATTTTTTACTGTCACTTTTGATCAATTTAATGCATCCTTTTTGAATAAAAGTACCACAAAAAAAAAAAATTTAATTCTGTCATAAATTACTCAGATAATTTACATATTTCACATCTCTCAAGTTCTTCCAAACCTGCATAATTTTTTTCTTCTGTGGAACATAAAAATATATTTTGAAGAATGATGGTAACCAAACACTTTTAGCGTTGACTTCCAATATATTTGTCCAAAAGTATACAATGGAAGTCAATGGGAACCAAAACTGTTTGGATACCAACATTCTTCAAAAAATATTATTTTATATTCTACAGTGGGGGGGTGGTTTGGGAGGTTGAGTAAATGACAGAATTACATTTTTTTTTTTTTGGGGGTGTGGACTATCCTTTTAATTTCTTTAAAAAATATCTTACTGACCCTACATTTGTAAACTGTATAGTGTACACGTCTTTGAACTATCTTAATTTGGGGGCTTTTCTTAGCAAATATTGATGTATGTGATTAATTCGATGCATTTAATAAGCATATCAAGCAATTAACTAAAATGCGAAAAATATTGTTCACACATCTACACTGTACCACACATCTATAGAAAAGAACCTGCACTGCTTGCATGTCTATACACACCATTTATTTGAGATTTGTCGCGCTGACCCCGCTGAAGTCTCCAGGAAGCGCAGTGAATTGTTAGCTCGCCGCGGGTTGTAAGCATCCGGCCGTTTCTGCAGTCGGCAGGAGGCTTGTATTGTATGCAAGACAAAATGTGTGTGTTCCTGTAGGTCCATCTTTCTCTCTCCCGACAACCAGATGATGGAATTTCCTATCTAATTAAAGACTTCAGTCAAGCAATTAAACCCTACAGTTAAATTAACTGCCTACCCATCCAAACATCCCAAATCTGCCAAAATGCCACTTGCGTTTTCTTTTCCGTGCTGGTAAATGATCAAAAGCATTCAGGCTAAAACTCACCTCCAGTCCTATCTGAGACAGACGCTAGTGCAGTGACTCACGTCGAGCTTTTATCTTTAGAAAAACTATCATTTGAGGAGCCGCTTTTAACACACAACTGGGCATCATTACACAGCTGTGCGGTCAGCAAGAGAGCCGAAACGAAGAAGGATACATCCATTTCTCACAGAGCCGGTCTAGCGCGCACGTATATAGGTTTATATGTGTGCAAAGACACTCTTCTCTGTACACATGCATTCGCGCTTTCCCGTGGGAAGCCGTAATAGCCGGTTTAGCCAGTGGAGCTAAACCCGGCGCTGGCTTGAGGCTCGGGGCCCATTACTCTTTCGCACTCAGCTTTAATGGGACGATCCGTCACAGGGGCGACTGCTCGCGTTAGCTCTTCGCTAATGTTAAACCTGCTATGCTAGTCCATTACTCATTTCCCAACTTTTTTTAAATGGGTGATTTAGCCACTCAAGCTAAAGCTAATACTATTTACTGTCTGCACTTAAAGAAAGACTACATTTTCCTAAAGCGAACGCTTAGTCACAGATCATACAAAGTCAAGCCGGATCATCAATTGCATCGGCTCCTTAGAGAAGACAATGCAGTGCTCCATCAGAACGCTGATTAAGTGCTGCTATTTTAGTATCAGTGAGACACTATAGTACTTTTATTCATATTTTTGAATAATATTTACTTGTTATGTGTTTATGTTTAATATGTTTTATTCATATTTCATACTTTTAAAGATTTAGTCTTTTTGTTGATTTTTTATGTCTATATAGTTTTTATTCGTTTTTAAATTAGTTTAAGTGTTCATTATTTTATTATAGAAAAGTATTTAGTATGAAAAATTTTGCTTTTGCAACTAGCTGAAATAAAAATATTTTATATTTTGTGTCAGTTGGCATTAGATAACATTGTATTTTTAGACTAATTTTTATGAAAAAGAAAAGACATTTCATTTTCGATGAGTTATTTACATAAAGTTAAACTAAATAAAAATGAGAAATGTTGTCTTGACAACTAGTTGAAATAAAATACTTAAAAATGAAAATGTGTTTTTATGGTTTTAGTTAACCATAATAACCCAGTGATTATTAAAAAAAAATAAAAACATTTACATACAGGTGCATCTCAATAAATTAGAATGTCGTGGAAAAGTTCATTTATTTCAGTAATTCAACTCAAATTGTGAAACTCGTGTATTAAATAAATTCAATGCACACAGACTGAAGTAGTTTAAAGGGGTCATATGATGCTTTTTTAAAGATCATTATTTGGTGTAACAGAATATGTTGACATGCTTTAATGTTCAAAAAACACATTCTCAACCTTCTGTTAACATGCTTGGATACAGCACTCTGTGAACAGCCAGCTTCTTTGGCAATGAATGTTTGTGGCTTACCCTCCTTGTGAAGGGTGTCAATGATTGTCTTCTGGACAACTGTCAGATCAGCAGTCTTCCCCATGATTGTGTAGCCTAGTGAACCAAACTGAGAGACCATTTTGAAGGCTCAGGAAACCTTTGCAGGTGTTTTGAGTTGATTAGCTGATTGGCATGTCACCATATTCTAATTTGTTGAGATAGTGAATTTGTGGGTTTTTGTTAAATGTGAGCCAAAATCATCACAATTAAAACCAAAGCCTTAAACTACTTCAGTCTGTGTGCATTGAATTTATTTAATACACGAGTTTCACAATTTCAGTTGAATTACTGAAATGAACTTTTCCACTACATTCTAATTTATTGAGATGCACCTGTATACATAATTTTTATTTTGCTTTAGTGTTTTATTTTACTACATAAAATAACTAAATTAAAAAAAAAAAATGTTGCCAAATAAAAAAAAGTTTTTCTTTTTTTCAGTGTTCAATGTTCATTTCATTTCAAGTAACAAAATATGTTTTTATTATTTTAGTCTAATTTTTATAAAAATTGGCAATTAGCTGAAACAAAATACGTTTATTTTTTATATTTTATTTCAGTTTATTGCAAGTAAGAAAAATTTGTTTTATGACTTATATTTTAGTTAATTATAGGTTACTAACCCTGTGATTTTTTTTTAAGATGTCTATAGTTTTTAGTCTTTTATTTCATTATTTTAGCATACATAAAGGTAAACTAAATGAAACTGAGAAATGTTGCAATAGCTGAAATAAGAATTTTCTGAAATAAACATTTTCGCTACTTGAAATAAAACTAACATTAACTGAATGCATGTATGTATATATGTGTGTCTGTCTGTCTGTATAGTTTCTATTATTTTTGTTTCAGTTTTACTGTTGTTTTAGTACCATGTTAAACCAAAAATATATAAATAAATAAAAAGAGAGAGACAGGGAAATGTAGTTTTGGTGAAATAAACTTGCTAAAATAAAGTTGTTTTTTAAATTTTATTACAGTTATTATTAATATTATTAACAAAGGTAAGAAAATTTTTACTTTAGAATTAGTAAACTGTAATAACCCTGTGATTAAGTGCTTTGTTTGTGTGGGTGAAACGGCTGTGATCTCCAGACTGTGTGAAGGAAGAGCACAGGTGAAGTCTTCAGAGAGCAAACTCATGATGCTCCGCTGAGCTCGTGATGGACAGCTACTCTAAAGCAGCCGGGAACATCTTGTCCACAGTAACTTTGCACATCAGTTTTTGAGTCCACCTGCCTGTCACAAATTCAGTCATGTGTCCAACCGTCCATGAACCACAAGACAATGAGGTCAAGAAGGTGGTGAAACACGGCTGCTTGCCATTCTGCAAAAATCATTTGATACATTATCATGACATGTGCTTCATTCTATTGAAATGTAATAGAGGATAGACAGACAGACAGTCTGATCCAAACCTCAAACTTCAAAAAGGAAGAGGTTATTACTGTTAGATTTTTCAAAAACAAAAAAGTGCTCAAATAATTGCTTCGAATGGCCTTTCAAATGTCCGTCAAAACCTCCGTGTCAACCAGTGTGTGACGGTGACTCTTCCAGCTTGGAAAGACAACACTGAGGTTAGAGCTGTGTATCAACATCAATACAGATTTCTGATTCCAATTCAAATTCCAATTTATTTGGTTCAAAATCAGTTCGCTTAAATATATGAAATACAATCTCTCTGTAAATTATAAAAATAACTTTCTAACTTTGTACATTATAAAAATATGAAAATAAATGTCCGTCAAAACCTCCGTGTCAACCAGTGTGTGACGGTGACTCTTCCAGCTTGGAAAGACAACACTGAGGTTAGAGCTGTGTATCAACATCAATACAGATTTCTGATTCCAATTCAAATTCCAATTTATTTGGTTAAAAATCAGTTCGCTTAAATATATGAAATACAATCTCTCTGTAAATTATAAAAATAACTTTCTAACTTTGTGCATTATAAAAATATGAAAATAAAATAAACAACAGGGTCGAAGCTATACAGCTCAACTATCATTTATTTAATATACACTTATTTAAGAGCTAATCAAAACAACCAAAAACTACCAATCTAACTCTAAAATCAAAATTCAGAAGACTACTGATTCTCAATCACAAAAATCAATATTTTTTTACCCAGCAGTAGAAAGAAACTGAATTTTTTTATTTGACTACCATATTTTAATATTCAGTAGTTTACCTACATTAGAATACATAATAATAATAATAATAATAATAACAACAACAACAACAATAACCATGGTCATCATAATATAAAATTTAAATAGAATAAAATATTTGAAATCATTATACAACTAAATCAAGTAAAAAAAAATTAACATCAAGGTCAATATGAATATTTCATTATTATTCAATATTTCATCATATGACACATTCAGTGGTATTTTAAGCATCAAAATTGAGAAGAATACAATTAATCAAAAGAAACTGTATTTTTACCCAGTTAAAATCAACACGCAACTGTTGATAAGCCATTTTACTATAGTAAAGTGACTGATTTCTGAATAAAATATTTTATTCAACAAGAGAGAAAAAAATTAAAGCTTTTATCCATGAGGAAATGACTTGATTAAAAGTTCACATTACCAGAATAGAGACAGGCGTTTCGAGGAGAGCGGTTATGAACAACAAATTGTTGAATATGCACAGCAATTCACAGGTGGATCCAGTTAAATTTTGATAAAAGATAAAAAATTCAGTGCATGTTATTCTTTGGCGTAACATGCACTGATGAATTGTTAATATATGGGACAAGAAACGTGTAAAAGGTACAAAAGTAAATAGGGTCAGCTCTGATTTTTATGTTGACCAGGTTCAGGAATGTGAACCTGAAGTTTGCAAAGATTCAACACAGCAAGTCTGTCAACACATGTGAGGATGCCAACGTCCGTCTGACAAAGCATCTTGAAGATAATCCCGCAAACAAAGTTTTGGACGGGTTTCACTCGTTTCGGTCTTTCTGCCAGCATCATTTCATTCGCCATGGAAACTAAGACCGAAGTGGTCCTGGTACATCAACTAAAATGTATTTCCATAAACCCTTATGGCATGTTGTGTACTTCACATTCTTTATATAACACTTCATACATATATTCAAGTAGTTTTTTTTTTTTTATGAAGAAAATGTGAGTGGTGCTTGCTCATGCAAAACTCACAGCCACATTTTACTTTACATTTACACATTTGCCATATGATTTTATCCAAAATGACTCACACAGCATTCAAAACATACATTTTATCAATTCAAGCATTCATGCCAGACGAAAATCACCCAGTCTGTTCAAACTGAGTGTGTGTTCATGTGTGTAGCACAAACTGTGTGTGTGTGTGTGTGTGTGTGTGTGTGTGTGTGTGTGTGTGAGTGTGTGAGTGTGTGTGTGAGATTTTACCCAGTCCTAGTTGGTCAAAATGGAAATATGAATTCATTAATATGATTAATTCAATAATATAATATCATATCATATCATATCATATAGTAAACCACTAATAAAATAGTGACAGACAAATACTAGTATAGAAGCTTGTTTGATTAGATGTATGATTATTGATCGAAACATAATTAATTTATTTAATTATAATAAAAACTATTTTAAAAACTATGAATACAAACAATAGAAAATTTTGATAGATAATCCAAAGTATGAGCAAACCACTATTGACATAAGAAACTACATTTAGCAAACTCAGCAACTCAGTTTTGCAGTGACTGACAAACACTAGCTGTGGAGGCTTGATTGATTAGGAGAGTTTGTCTGAACGATCACATTATTTCACTGCCAGAGTGTGTCAGGAGAGATATTTTCTCAATTTGCCTGTCAGACGGCGGAAAAGTCAGAACAGCATCTCTATAAAGCAGCTGTTATTGTCTGTCACACCGTGGATAATTATCGCCATTGTGAGAACTCCGATACGTTCATTTTTTCTCAGTCTCACACACACAGTGTATTTGGGACAGTGTCGCAAGTGCTCTTTTGAGTGACTCTGAGATGCGGTGTTGGGTCAATCCAGCAACACACTCACCAATCAAACACCAAATCCGTATCAGCAGTCCGCAGACTCGCTGTTCAAACACGCTCTCTCTTTCTCTGTCTTCCCACATGTCATGAAAGCCAAGAGAAAAAAATATCTGTCCTCTCTCCTCTGCTCCCGAAGAAATCAGTTCATTTTTCTGAGCTTTCTCTCCAAACAGATCAGACCGTTCCTCTGAAGTTAGTCACACCTTGCCAAATATCAAGGGTTCAGAAATACATCAGATCTTAATTAGTGGTGTTTGCCAAGAGAAGCATCACTAGTACTATTGCTCATGCTTACTGCAGCTTAAATCATATTCTCAAGCACTTTGGTCCAATTTTCCAGTTAAAATATCTAAAAATCATTGAAACAAGATAAGAAGATACTTAAAAATCAACACTGCATGAGATATTAAGACTTGTTTTTAGAGAATGTCTCTTTAATCAAGTGTATTTATTAGGGATGCACCAATTAATATGATGATCATCAAACACAAAATTTGATAATTTGGTATTATGAGTTTCCTTTGATGTTTATGTCAGTGCCAGATGTGTTTTTTGATTGCCTTCATAGATTGTTTTCAGCAATGATCACATAATAATTAGGGATGCACCGATATGAACATTTTGGCCGATACCGATAACTGATAATTCTTTATTTTTGAAAGCCGATAACCGATATGTTGGCCGATAAATCTATATCCAAATTTTTATATACTTTTTGAGAGCCTGATTACAAAAAAGGTCTCATCATTAAAAGCCACATCCCAAACACTTCAACATAAGCAGCCTAGTTTGAACGGTGTACGTTATAAAAATAATTGTACTCTCCCGTTACCAAATTTAGCCATAAGTCTTACAAATAAATAAAATAATGCATAAATAATGCAAACAAGTCACTGGACATCATTACACGTGTAAAGAATCAAAATGAATGCGCCATAGATCAATAAAACGGAATAGCCTCTGCACGGACAATAATTAAATGATTTTAATTACTAAACCATATTGTTGATGAAAATAATAAGAGAAAAATAAAAGTGGTTGTTATTATTAATAATGTATCAATGATTTTGAAAAAGTAACAAATTAATACCACTGTTTTAAATAGCAGCCGTTTGAGCTGCGCGTGCTGAAGCTGAAGAGCTGAATGAACACGGTAAACTGAAGTGTTTTTCTGGCAGCTTATTTAACTCAAGGAAATGCATCCTGAGATTAATATTAATACAACATAAACATAATTATTACAACTTATATATGTACAAAATGACGCAGTTATTGCGTGCTATAGTCAGAATGTGTGATCCTGTTGTGGATGCGCTCTTCCCATAACAACGCGCTGAAACACAGCAACTAAACCCAAAGAATTCACAACGTTTTATTATAATAATGTTCTCATTAGAATGTTATATACACGACATTCCCAATCATAGTTATTAATGTTGTGCACTGCTGTTTGAGCTGCGTGCGCTGAGCTAAAGATGATCACCGGTAAACTGAAGCGCTCTTTTAACTTAACCAAACGCATTCTATATGAGATAAATCAGATATACATCAAATAAACACAATATTACAACGTACAATTGCACAAAAGGCTGCAAACGAACAGCACGCATCTGAAGTGTCTCTGAAGGAAATAATGCATTATTTATCGGCTTTAAGATATCGGCCAAATTTTCTTATCGGGCCGATACCGATAACAGAAAAAATGAGCATTTATCGGCCGATACCGATATGGTGGCCGATATATCGTGCATCCCTAGTATTTATTATGAGTGTTTCAAGTACAAAAGTTGAAAACAAGTGAAAATAAATTTGCCAGTGAAGTAAGACCAAATACAGTTTCTCATGTTATAATCTCTGAAAACAAGTCTAAATATATTATGCGGCATTGACCATTTATCTTGCTTTAAGAATTTTTTAGGAAAAAAGTATAAGTAAAGTTGCAGTATTAACCTCTATGCAATGTAAATTTGGATAAAAGCATCTGCCAAATGCTTATTAACCAATGCAAATTTTATTAACCAATGTCTTTGCTGCTGAACTGCGATGATTCAGTTCAACCACATTAATAAGCAAAAATAACGTTAGATAAACAAACATTTGTGACCCTGGACCACAAAACCAGTCTTAAGTTGCTGGGGTATATTTGTAGCAATAGCCAAAAATACATTGTATGGGTCAAAATTATAGATTTTTCTTTTATGCCAAAAATCATTAGGACATTAAGTAAAGATCATGTTCCATAAATATATTTTGTACATTTCCTACTGTAAATTTACCAAAACTTAATTTTTGATTAGTAATATGCATTGCTAAGAACTTCATTTGGACAACTTCAAAGGCGATTTTCTCAATATTTTGATTTTTTTGCACCCTCAGATTCCAGATTTTCAAATAGTTGTATCTCAGTCAAATATTGTCCTATCCTAACAAACCATACATCAATGGAAAGCTTATTTATTTGATGTTGATACCCAGCTCTAACATCAGTGTTGTCTTTTCAAGCTGGAAAAGTCACCGTCACACACTGGTTGACACGGAGGTGGTGTATAAATCTCAATTTAAAAAAATGGACCCTTATGATTGGTTTTGTGGTTCAGGGTCACATTTGTGTTTCATTTATTGCTGAAGAGTGTTTAACTTTCTTCTCCTGTATCCTATTCTCCATGCAATCCAGAATGACAGCACAGCTGAAAGGTTTGTTTGAGCTGCGCCCTCTACTGTACAGACATGAATTTTGGAATTTACATTTCCTTCAGCCTGAGACTTATTCCTTTCACTTTTGGTGTGAAAGAGCCTTTTACATTTGCCAAAAACAGAACAAGCAAGTCAACCCCACCCAGATTTAAAAAGTAACGCAAAAGTAACCTAACACATTACTTTTTAATAAAATTCCTGTATTTTTTTCATATATGTATATATTCACAGAGAAATGTATGAGTTTTTGAGCAAATGTCCTGCTGGTAATTGTCTCATTTTGCTTTCCATATAACTTCATTCCTGATTGACATCTCATTTGTGGTTTTAAGTCCCAATGGGGGCTCTATCTAAAACTGAACCACTAAAAAAAACAAAGTAACCTAACACATTACTTTTTAATAAAAAAGTAACTAAGTAATGTAATTAGTTACTTTTTTAGGGAGTAACACGATATTGTAATGCATTACTTTTAAAAGTCAATTTCCCCAACACTGCATTTAAATGACTCAGAATACCTTAGTTACAGCATCGCAACACACTAAAACATCTCGTAATTAGCAACCGTATTGTAACACACTAAAACCACCCAGACATTCTAACCACTAAGAACACCTTTTTTCAGAAAATGTAAATTCATTTAATCACATTTACACTCTAGTAAGTCCAAGCAAGCCCATTTTTACACACATAACAGCACAAGTGTTTCTCATTCCCTTCCTCTCCTCTCTTATTCTCAGTAGTTAGCGTTAATGGATATCTGTCAGACTGATGGAAGCGCTCGCAGTTATGAAGATGAATGTATATCTGGTTGTATCATTGATGACCGGCTACCTTATCTCCGCTATTAGTACAGCGCCTCTCTCCATTTAAGGGCCCTTACCAAAGTTCTGGGTGCACTAATGAGATCTTCTCCTCACCGCAGGATGCCTTTTGAGGAACGTGCACAGAGATTTCATCACGCAGGTCACTGGAGAGCACATTCAAACCTAACTTTTATTTCTCAAGAGGTTATACAGATCAACTTGTACTGGAGGCAGTCTGTCTGTTCATGCTGTTGTCTTTTTTTTTTTTTGTCTTTTATAAGCTAGAAGACCTAAGTTAATGTATGTGAGCAGATGTTATAGGTCATTCATGTATCAACTCTGTCTCAGATGTGAGAAAAGCAAATTTAAACAAATTAGTTACTTATTGAGTGGCTTAGTTCATTTACTGCATATCGAGCCACTGAAAAACACTGTATCATGTAAATAAACACAGTGCTGCACTTCACTATGAAACAGCAGGACATATATTATTTGTCGACAACCCACTAAAATAAAAGCTTGACAGTTTAATGTTTGAAAATTAAGAAATTAAGACGTAAATATTAGTACTGTAATTTTAGAGTTGTACCATTAATTATTTTTTAAATACTCAATTACAATACTCAAGTACAAACATATTATTGCAAAATATATCTTATTTTAATATTTTTTTACATTCAATAAATTACTAATTTTCTTTTCTTTTTTATCTTTTGTAATTAAAAAAAAAATATTACACGTAATTGTAAAATATTAATAATAAAATAATAATAAATAAAATTCAAAGAATAATACTCACAAAAGTCAAATTTGTACCAAAAATTTTTTTTCAAAATGCTTAGTGCAAAGTGTTTTTGATTTACATCGTCAGTGTCATAAACAATAACACACCTGATTCTATTCATTGAAAAGTTAACGTATTAAATTAGTAAATTAACTCAAAAAGTTGACCTAAAATTTCATAAAATCCAAGTATGTGCACAAACATTCATAAGTATGCAAAAATTTGTACGAATTATACAGAAATATTCAACCAAACAAACATTATAATAAAGAAAAATATTATATCAAAAACATTCCACCAAAGAAACAATCAGCCAGTATGTAGAAACAAAATTAGCCAAAAAGCTCAAGTTTGGCTCGCTTACTGTAAAAAGTCCCAGTATAAAAGCTTCTGAGCTCATATCCATCAATTAAAACACTGAAGGGTAAACAGCAAGACTAAAACTCTCAAACAGCTCTATCTCGAAACATATACCACCCATCAACCCGAACACTTTACCTCCCAGCATGAAATACCCACCTAACAGCGCTGGCTAGCGTTTAAAAGCCACAGACGCCAGGTAGCACGAGGGCTAATGCTCTTTCTAGCAGTGTGAGCAACGATAAAGCTGCTAGCATGAGAGCTGTCTTTGGCTATAGATCTGGGTGTTGTGTACGCTGTAATAATGAATGAGGTTTAAGCATCAGCGCGGCCACAACAGGCCTGGCTGCAAATGAAACGTGCCACCTATTAAGAAGCCTAGAGGTGAGACCGCATGGCCGCTGGCCAGACCGAGCATGTGCACCTGTGAACTTGCTAGCGTGGATGCTAAACTGGCCCATTTCCAACACAAGGCTGGAAATCCATGTTCAAACACCTGGGTGTGAAATGCACCGCTGCTGCCGGCACACAGATAGAAAAAGAGCGGAAAAAAGGATCGGCTCGCTCTCCACTTCATGCCTAATGGAAGCATTTTATTTCGCTCGCGCATTTACACCATCAGCCAGGCCTCTCTTTCTTAGGTGCATTATGCGTAGGAGGACTTGATTTCATTTTCATCATCAGAGAAGGCAAAAACGAGGTATATTGTGCAAACTGTTTACGTTATTGCACACACACCTGGATTCAGCACAGAAAAATCACTTTTGTATGCACGCGCGCACTTGTGCCATGTTCATGCCACTGCCGATGAATTAGCAAAGCTAAATTCTTTATTAAACCTGCTGAACCGTTATCAATGCAAATGTGACATCGCGATCAGGCGCTGCCTCTCATGCTCTCTCTGTCTGTCTCTCTGCCAGAGGCAATATAAGGTCATTATTGCTCTAATTTAAATCTAAAACAGCAGCAGATAGCAGAACGTGCGTGTGAGGAGACTCATAAGAACAATATGACAATTGAAGTGTCGGTCAACAATGAGAAACAACCTCTGGTCTCCATACTGCATGTCATTAGCCTTTGGCTTGCTTTTACATCAAATAGCATTGTGTCACAAAGTCTTGTCAAGTTTGCGGATCTTTACAGAAAAAACAAAATAATTACGTGTAAAGTGAACAGGCAGTTTGTTTAAATTTTTTGCGTCATGAGTGGGTAAATATCAAAACATTAGTAATGCATGATATATACTGGTAATATATTCATTATTAAATATTTTAAATGAGCATCAGCCAATATTGCATATTTAATTGTGCATGCTTATTTCCCTGTTTTTACATTTAGATCAACTTTGCTGTCATCTAAGGCTCAAAGTTAATATTAAAAACATTACTAAAAACTAAACCCTAAAGTTCAAATAAATTCGAAATAAAGTAAAATGTAAATATTAAATGAAAAGTTAGAAATGTTGCAACTAACTGAAATAAGTTTAAATATTAATATATATATATATATATATATATATATATATTAACTAATTAAATGCACATTAAATTAAATTATTAATATTTTATATATTAAAAAAGCTAATAAAATATAAATAAATACTATAATAGTATATAAGACAAATTATATTGAAATCTCAAAATGAGTATGCGCTTTTAATGATGTTCATTATTATAACGTGCATTAAAATGAATTTTAGTGATTTTAGTTTTTATTGTTTTCTTTTTACTTTACTTTGATAAAAAAGTATAATAACATGGAAATAATTATCAGTTTATCAGTACACTGTAAAAATTATATATTTTTAAAGTGGTAAATAAAACAAAGATTATTAGACTATGTTTGAAAAGAAAATAGCCAATTTTTTCCACTTCAAAATGTAAGATTTAATTTAATGTGCTACTTGCCATTTCTTTGTACATAAAATCTAATAGCAGTTTCTGAGTGAAAATTGTTAGAATTTTTATTTTATTATTAAATAATTTTTACTGATAAATTGCAAGTAAATTTCACAAATAATTACAAAAAAACAGCAATTAACATGTTGAGTTAAAAATAGTAAAAAATTGTATTTTCTTTTCAACCATACTCCAATAATCCTTGTGTTTTGTATTTACAACTGTAAAAAAATGTTTACAGTAAATCAGTCAGAATTTTAATATCAGTGCATACTAAAAATAGACAATGCACAAATAACAGACACCATAGAATGGCTCTAGAATTCAGTGCTACCTTATGGAGCTGGAGAACGCACCCGTGATGACTTAAAATACTGCCTCCGTGGACAGTTCACTGGGATTTGGAACAGAGCAACACCGAGTTCCAGCCCGACTCTGTGTGTGTGTGTGTGTGTGTGTGTGTG
>NW_015546037.1:657900-666022 GCF_001515605.1 Sinocyclocheilus anshuiensis | reverse complement strand
GAGAGAGATAGAGAGAGAGACTTCTGAACTGCTAAACACACACAGACACAGTGCGAGTGAAGCATGCTGCGGCCTGACACGCTTTGATAGAAGTTCAGCTCAGAGCTGTAGAGGCACTGTAACAGTTTCTGGGAAGTAGAAACAGACCGCTGAGATCTCCACTCTTCCAACAGACTGAGACTAAAAAATACACTTTTTCTTTCAGTTTATTTTTTACTTGAGCTCTTCCACTCGGCCGCAGTCAACAGGAACCGTTTAAAAGCTAACAGCGTACAAACCGGGCTTGTCACAATGCCAAATTGTCATTTGTCTGTAGTATATATATAGTTAAAACCACAGTAAAAAAAAAATAATAATACACAACTGAGCACACAGCTTTATTTAAAAAGTTATATTCAAAATATTAGTTAATATTAGTAATATTACGTTATATTAACAGTAACATTTAAATCGTTGGGTATCATGAGCTAAAAATTAACAACTTTTACAACATTTATTAATCTAGGTTAATGTAAATTGATAAATATTCATTAATTCATGTTTGTGCAAAATATATTAAGGCTAAAAAGTTATTAGCATAAGCCAAGATTAATAAATGCTTTAAAAGTATGGTTTGTTGCCATTTCATATTAGCTACTGCGTTGGCTAATGTTAATGTTAGCACTGGCAATCCAAATAAACCTACAGCATTCATTCAAGTAATTCTCAAAGTAAATATTGTGCATTTCCACTAATTATTCCTGTAAACAGTCAATAATAAAGAACAAATAAATAAATTAAGAGCAATGAGTGGTTTTGTCTTAATTGCACATATTGTTTTTTTATTAATATTACCAACATAATCGACATTGGCAGGTTTATTAGGCTGCATTTACATTGCAAATCATATCGCACAAATCCCATATTTTGACACAAATCCAATTTTTTTTGTCTTGCCTGTGTACATTCACTTAAGACAAAGTGACTGTGTTTAATACCTCGCCAAGATTGGCATTTTGGCCAAGAAACACATTCATATGTTTAGTCACATCAGCCTGGTATATACTTGAGAGAAACAAATGAAAGGCCCTGCTTTGTGGCCATGCACCTAAATTTATGTAACTTACATTCCATTAGATGTATTTCAAGCAAAGATAGCAAAGCAGATGCATTGTTTTTCAAAGCCGAGAATAAACATGCCAAACAATATAAAAAGCACCGTGTTTTAACCTGTAAAATAAATTGCATTGAGCATTTCAGTCTGAAAGCACATTTGTATTTGTACAATGAATAAAAATGGCAAAATAATACACTGTTTAATGACTTTACTTAAAATAAATTCAGGCTCTTGTACAGATTTCTGTGCACATCAAGTCACTTGACAGCACAAAAATATAAATTGCAAACTTAAAGGTATGTTTGTGCAGCACTAGAGAAAGAAACAGCCCATTTTCCACATGAATATGACTAATATCTGTCTATCTGTCTACAGACAGACAGACAGACAGATAGATAGATCTTTAGATGTTTGTACTAAAAAAATGTCAAAAAAAGAATTAAAAACTTACTAAAAAGTCATTTATCGCTGTGCAATAATTAGAGAACTATAACTATTAGCATTACACTTAAAGGGGTCATATGATGCGATTTCAAGTTTTCCTTTCTCTTTGGAGTGTTACAAGCTGATTGTGCATAGATAAGATCCCTGAAGTTGCGAAGACTAAAGTCTCAAAACCAAAGAGATGTTCTTTATCAAAATTAAGACTCTGCCACGCCCCCCTAAAACGGCTCGTTCTAACATGCCCCCACATATCTACCTCACTATGTGGCAATATTAGCATAATGCGGCCCAAATGTGCATGCAAAGAAAGAAGGAGTAGTTTCAGTAACCGCAGTTAGTGTTGATGCAGCCATCTCAGGGAGACGCTGTGTGGTTTCTAACACAAAATAATGATCTTTAAAAAAGCATCATATGACCCCTTTAAAAGGTAAAGTACTACTTTCCACTACTATTCCCTG
The DNA here is from genome assembly GCF_001515605.1 of Sinocyclocheilus anshuiensis. Classification (NCBI taxonomy): domain Eukaryota; kingdom Metazoa; phylum Chordata; class Actinopteri; order Cypriniformes; family Cyprinidae; genus Sinocyclocheilus; species Sinocyclocheilus anshuiensis. The sequence continues at coordinate 664,024 of NW_015546037.1, read as the reverse complement.
ATTGTTAGATATTAATAAAATATCTACAATTCTTAAAACAAGAAAATTCACTTGAGAAGCAACACTGCATAAGATATTAAGACTTGTTTTCAAAGTTTTTATCTTGATTTTTGACTTACGGCATAGCACATCTTTCCACTCGTTTTTAACTTGTTTATGCGTAAAATACATCTACCAGTGCAGAGAAAATATACACTCATAATCAAGAAACTTAAAAAATTTTTAAAAAAAAACAGACTGAAAGACAGAGACAGAGGTGTTCACTGAGGTAATCTGCTGTATGAGGCAAGAGGAGAGACGATGAGAGACGATGAGCAATCCAGCAGTCCGTCAGCACAGGAGAACCATTTATCTGCAAGGCAAGTGTGTGTGTGCGATGTGTGCCAAAATCAGTCGGATGTTCAGTCACGTCTGTTCCCACGCAGCACACTGACTCGGCAGCCTGTCGATCAGTAATGGCAGGTACACGTGTGCACTTCATACACGTGCAATGGTGCGGAAACACACACACGAGCTCACCTATGATTGTGCCACGACACTGCAATCATTTGTAGAGTCAGACAGTGTGCAGTACTGAGTTTGTTTTAACGGTAAGGGATAGTTCACCCAAAAATAACAATTTGCTAAAAGTGTACTCACCCTCAGGCCATCCAAGATGTAGATGAGTTTGTTTATTAATCAGATTTGGAGAAATGTAGCATTATGTACATCACTTGCTCACCAATGGATCCTCTGCAGTGAATGGGTGCCGTCAGAATGAGAGTCCAAACAGCTGATAAAAACATCACACTTATCCACAAGTAGGCTATAATCCACACCACTCCAGTCCATCAATTAATGTCTTGTGAAGCCAAAAACAAATCTACCATTAATGTGTTTTAACTTTTAACCATCGCTTCTGGCCAAAATATGAGTCCATAATTCATAATAATGCTCATATTTTAGCAGGAAGTGACGATTTTAAGTTAAAAACGTCTAACAAAAATGCAGCTTTTCACTTCACTAGATGGACTGGAGTGGTGTGGATTACTTGTGGATTATTGTGATGTCTTTATCAGCTGTTTGGTCTCTGATTCTGACGGCACCCATTCACTGTAGAGGATCCATTGGTGAGCAACTGATGTAATGCACTTTCCACTTCTCCAAATCTGTTCCCATGAACAAACCAAGTAATCTCCATCTTGGATGGCCTGAGGGTTATTTTTGGGTGATTTATTCCTTTAAGAAGAACAGATGGTTGTTTTGCGATGTGCTGAAAAACAACCAGCAGTAAGAAGACGTTTCAAAACCTTTATAAACCCTTGACAGATAAGATGGAGCTGTATTTAAGAACTGGCAGCAAGTCTATTCATTTAAGTACACAGAGTCCCTTAACGGAGAGAAATGTGAATGCAAATAATGAACGATTAGTGAGACAGAACTTTTTATTCAGATTGCAATTAAACTGACATTCTCTTTAGGCACAGACCCTGTAGAGCACTAAATTACAGCAGAAGGCTTTCAGAGCAGTTGGCTTACACAAAATGTTTGCAAAAATTGTTAAAAGCAAATCAAAATATTTTCTAATATCTCATGTTGACCAACTGGCTCTCATTTTAGCACAAACGCCGACACCAAGAACTTGATAAAGTCTGGATTTTCTGCAAGTCAAGGTCAAACACTCTCTTACACACACACACACAAAACTGTGTTCTTCATTCTGAATGAATGCAGCACGTCTAGTGAGGGAGAGCGCATTCTGTCTCATCCTCAGATGGCACATCCGCAGTGCATGCATTCACAGAATGCCTGATGCATATTGCATACAAAACAGGCACTTTCTCAGCCTGGCAAGCTCTAATTTGGTTGGCTGGCGAAACAGAATTTCAACAGATGTATTAACAAGCCACCGGGCTGCTACTCTAAGAGCGTTTGAGTAAGAACTAAATCACTGAATTTGCCAAAGTTTGCCAGGTTAGTGGCATCAGCTCAAGTAAGTTTTCAAAGGCATTTTTTTTTTTCTTTTTAGCAAAGGTCAAAGGTATAAAATCTATTTAATCTACTAAATTAAAATAACGTATAATATTTCTCAGTTATATAAAGTTATACATATCTCTGTTTATAAAGTAACTTTTATTTGCAAATCTGATGCAACTGCAATTAAAATAACTTACAGCAGTAACATTTAAATGTACAATATATACAGATGTTGATCTGCCATACAAGCTTCATTTGTGTTCACAGTTTTAATAGGCGTCAGGCATCACAAAATAAGTTATCAAACTTGGCAACAAAATCAAAAAATGTAAACTGTATGTAATGTAACTGGAACTGTACGGAAATGCAACTTTATTCATTATTATTCTACACTGTAAAAAAAGTACATACACTGAAAAAAATTATACCAAATTTGTTAAGGTAATTGGTTGCAAAAATTTATTTTAGCTATGTTTAATTAAAAAAATTAAGTTAGTCAACTACATTTATTTAAATGTAGCTAAAAAAAATTGATTGCAACCACTTACCTTAAAAAAATGTAGTAAATTCAATGAATAATTTTTTCAGTGTAATCATACAAAAAAACAAACATTACTGGAGTATGATTTACAAGAAAATACTTTCATTTTTTATACTTCAGATGTTTAATTAAATGTGTTACTTGCCACTACATATATAACAATAACCCCAAGTAATATATACTTATATGTTTCAGGCTTTCATTTCAACATAATTTAATTAAGTACAAATGTAAAATATACTTAATATTTTCAAGTATTTTCATGCTTGAACTGACTTAATCAATGTAGAAAATATAAAATCTTTTCTGCTGGATTTACTTCCCCACAAAATTATTTTGGTGAATAATTGTGAATCCAGTGAATCCAGTTATTGTTGCGGTATCAATACGGAGAATCCTGCCCAATCTCACGGCAATTCGTACATATTTTATAAGGTGGCTAATTCGTACAACCTCACTCGTACAAATTCATAAGATTTTTGCTAAATCGTACGTATTTTACAAGTTGCACAATTTGTATGAATTTGTACAAATAACCTACACCTAGCCCTGCCCCTAAACCTACCCGTCACAGGGGTCTAGACAAATCGTACAAAATCGTACGAGTGAGGTCGTACGAATTAGCCACCTCGTAAAATACGTACGAACTGGTCGTGAGATAGCGTTGGGAGAATCGTAAAAGTTTACTGTTGTTGACAACTGAAATTTTGATATCATGAAAAGTAGTTCATTTCAGTGAGTTAATTTATTCACGTAAATATCCACTATAGGACAACTGTATACTCCATTTCATTTTCATTTCTAATACACCAGTGAAATTATCCATATGGTATTACTATCCGACGTACACACATTTTCCAATAATGTCTTGAAAAGTTTTCTGAAAGGCTCCAGAGTAAAAGTGTCATTTTTAAATGCTGGTAATTGTGTTACTATTTAGTTCCAAGAATTTTTCATGAAACCAAATGATTCCTCGCACCAATCTTTAAACGCCAATAACTTTGCAACAGACAATAAGATCTTTTATATTAAAACAACTTGCTTTCAAAAAACTCCATAAATAAGCATAAACAAGGCTATGTATTCACACACTCCCTCTGTGTCACAGTGTGTGTGTGTGTGTGTGTGTGTGTGTGTGTGTTGCTCTATTCTCTCATCATTACTAAGGTATCTGACCTCATCAGTCAGCACTGAGATGACACAAACATGCCCCACATAAACCTGCCTGCTGTATGTGTAATAGAAAGTCAGGGAGAGGTTGATTGTGTCTTTCTGTACATGTCCTTCAACTCAAACTCACATCCACACACACACACACACACATGAGCCCATAGTAGCAGCCAAAAACAAAAAAAAGTCTGAAAGTTTTAAAAGCTTAATTTTCTATTCTTTTTATATTTATTTTATTTTACATTAATGTATTTTTCCCACAACTGGAGTACCTCGTTTTTGTTGTTTTCTAATAATTTACATTGTTTTACACATTGCAAATTTTAGCACAGAAGCCTGAAAGACTTTCTTGACTGTTGTCATGTCATAAGATTACTGATCTTATGTTGATTTTTTTTTTTTTGTCAATTATTTTTTTTTCTTTATTTGTTAAAAAAAAAAAAAAAAAAAACTGTGTTTGTAAGAAACAAATCCATTATTAAGGCATTTTAACTTTAAATCATCACTTTTGGCCAAAGTACCATAATTTTGGTATTTTCCAGTCCATGATCCATTATAACGCTTCCTCCAGTGAAAAACTCCATCCACTGTCGTCCTCTCACATCAAAATCCACGAACATAGTTGTTTAGAACTGTTCTGGACTGTTTTTGCTTGTAAATGGTGCTTGATCTGTGCATACTTATCTCCTGATTCAGACGAGACGACTTTTTCACTGGAGAAAGCAATATTATAGAGGACAATTTGAAGTTAAAAACGTCTTGGTGGATTTGTTTCTTACAAACGCACAGCTTTTGGCTTCATAAGATGTTAATTAATGGACTGAGTGGTGTGGATTACTTGTGGATTATTTTTATCAGCTGTTTGGACTCTCATTCTGACAGCACCCATTCACTCCAGAGGATCCACTGGTGAGACATTTTCAGCAAATTTTAGTTTTGGAGTGAACTATTCCGTGAATGTTTCGTCAGATCTGAACTTCCCAGGACAATTTCGTCTCTAAAGTATAGCTGAGTAAACAACCACACACACGCCGTTGCATTGTTTAGTATTTTACTGTACGAGCAGATGCTTTATTAGGAATCACACCTGTAATCAATAACCTCTTCTTTCCAGCTTTCAATGTCATTAACTTGCCCCATTCACTGTCTGTGAATGCATGCATGTGTCTGCTGGCCAACTGCCACATTTGGGAACATATTGGAAGACTGAACTGATGTTCTGTTCGTCCTCAGAGTGATCTGGGCAGCTTTCCAACATGTGCATGTTCACATGTACATTAGAGGAAATGTCACACACTTTCATGTATGTAAACCCTATAGAGCGCCAACACTCTTTATATCAGTAACTGAGCTGTGCGCACATGCATATTTGTTTTTGCATGCATGCATGAACATGTAGGCTGTGTGTTTGAGAGATACTGTGTGTACGTGTGTGTTTCTGGTGGCCAAATCCTCCAGATGGGTCCAGATGGCAGTTTGAATCTGTGAAGGTGTGAAACAGACTCTGTGTGAGCATTTTGTAATGCCCGAATGCAACACCGTCCCCCGAGATGCACGTGTGTGTCTGAGCATGTGTGTGTGTGCATGAGGAGAAAACATGTACGACTGTCTGGCTGTGGTTTTTTCTTGCTCACACATTGTTTGTGTGCAAAACAAATCAAGGTGTGTGCTGTTCTACAAGCCAGGTGTGTCTGAGTATGTGTAAAGCATTTGCATTTGTTGGGCTGCATAGAGCAATAAATAAAAAAATTAAGCTGCTAAGAAACAAATGCTTCCACACCTGCCTCACAAAGCCTGATGTAATACACGTACTGCTTCAGGGAGTATGTAGTGTACAAAGACTAGAGGTGCATATATGTGAAAAACAATATGTGAAGAGAGTAGTATGTCAGAATGTATACCTACTGAGAGTGTTTAGGATTTTGAAGCCTTATTTTTAAATGTTCAAGTACTAAAATAACAAAAAAAAGCACTATGCATGTTCCATGCATGTAATCCTGTGTGTTAGTTTGATCAAATAGGTAAAAAATGAAAGATCAAGTTGAGTGCATTCCATTATGGGATACAGTATTTAGTGCTATGTGTACATTTTTGCAAATGTCGCAAGTATTCCATGCATTAAAACAATTTGCATGCTATGCACACTATATACACTGCAAAAATTTGTATGAGAAGTATAGTAAGCAATTATGAATACAGCCTGGTGCATCATACTTTAAAGTTCCCTTCTTTTGGAAATCAGCTTTATTTAAAATAATAATAAAAATAATAAAATTTAAAATTAAATTAAAATACAATAAATAAAATCCATAAAATGTTCCATTCATTTATTTTACTCTAAAAATTGACTTAAAATAGACTGATCTTAAAGGGGTCATATGATGTTGTTAAAAAGAACATTATTTTGTGTATTTGGTGTAATGAAATGTGTTTATGCAGTTTAAGGTTCAAAAAACA
>NW_015546037.1:652323-657673 GCF_001515605.1 Sinocyclocheilus anshuiensis | reverse complement strand
GTAGGCGTGGTTGACTCTTAACTTTTATAAAGAATATCTCTTTGGATTTGAGACTTTAGTCTTTGCAAGTTTACAGATCTTCTTTATGCACCAAGAGCTTGTAGCACTTCAAAGACAAAGGAAAAATTTAAATCGCATCATATGACCCCTTTAAAATAAATCCTCAAACAGAGAAAATCTCAGCATTGCTATTAACCATGTAATTATTATTTATTATTAAATTTAATTATTGCATAGTTAATAATAAAATCTACAACTTTTAACTGTAATGCAATTATAATGAAAACAATGTGACTAAGAAAAGAATGCAATTAATCTCATCTTGTACATTATCAAAAAAAACTGTAAAGCCCTTTCCTATCATCAGAGCAATTCAAGCTTGAAATACAATTCTCTCTCTATATATATATATATATATATGAACACAACTGACAAATCCAGACTTAATTGACTTTTTTGTTTGTGTTTGTCTCATTTTTGTAGTATTAATATGTCAGCAGGTTATCAGTGTGTGGGTGTATGGATGTGTGTAAGTGTGTTTGTGAGGGTTGTGCCATTGTGTTTGAGAGATGTTGAGATATATGTTGCTTTGTGTGTGAGTGTGAAGTCGATTATTCATGCTGGCTTTGAGCCGGTGCTGCAGTACCATCTTGCCTTTGATAAATTAATAATCCTTTTGAAGTAATAATCCCAAACACTCAGCATGATTCATGCCATCCATACAACAAGTGTCTCTCTCAAAGACATACACGCTCACTCAGCATGTAGCTTTATGAATATGGATATACACAGATGGAAACAGAAAGATTTATGTACGGCCACATGCATGCGAGTATACATTAGCCTATGTTTGCCCATAAACTCCTCAGCTGCAAAGATATATTTAGGCTGCAAAAACACATGCATATTCATTTATTCCTTTTAATTGTTAAATCTGTACGGCCACATGCATGCGAGTATACATTAGCCTATGTTTGCCCATAAACTCCTCAGCTGCAAAGATATATTTAGGCTGCAAAAACACATGCATATTCATTTATTCCTTTTAATTGTTAAATCTAAGGAGTAACAAAAAAAAAAATTATATTTTACAGAATTAAGACATATACAAATTGAGTGCATAGGAATGAACTGTGGCTTCATCCACAGCTCCACCTTGTGTTGAGAACATGATCTGCTGAAAAGGTCGCCTACGTAAAATCAGCATATTAGAATGATTTCTGAAGGATCATGTGACACTGAAGACTGGAGTAATGATGCTGAAAATTTAGCTTTGATCACAGGAATCAATTTCATTTTAAAATATATTCACAGAGAGAACATTTATCTTAAACTGTGATATTATTTCACATTATTATTGTTTTTACTGTATTTTTTTATTAAATAAATTCAGCCTTTGTGAGCAGAATAGACTTAAAAAACAAATATAATATATACTGTACATATGACTGAAACATTTACAAGCACACACACAAAAACACTTCAAGATGAATCAGTATTCAGAAGGAATAGCAAGAAGAGCTGCAGTGGTTGCTTTTATTTTCCTGAAACCCTACAGGAAGACAAACTGCCTGCCTGACTAACACCTTCTGCTCTATCAGCAGTCACACATGACAGTTCACCGAAGAGTCTGTCAGTGTGTAACCTGTGTAGAGAGAGATACTGGCCTCCAAAGCAGCCTTGTTAACAGAAGTCCTCGCCGTACGACACCCCAATGATGTGTGAAAGCAGTGCACACTGTCATGACATCCAGCACATCAGCTCTGGTCTTTACTTGAAAAGGACCGTTCCGTTATTGATCCTAATCAATTAAGCAATTATCACGGCATCACAGTCCTTTAATAGTGGCATCCAAGCAATTATTGGGAAGATAACAAAAGTCAGGATCAATTTCTGCTGGGACATTTAGAACAGGCTTACTGGAAAATGAATAGAAATGATGATTCTGTCTGAGCTATGTGTTTTAAAACGAACATGCACTAGTGTAAATGTAGCTAACAGATGTGTAAACTGAAGACTATTTGAGCTTTATTAAAACTATTTGCACTGATTTTTTTGTTAGTTACATTTTGTTCCTTTGTGCAGTGGCTTAGGAGATGAGTCTTTGAGTCTGTATAAACATCAACAAGCTGAAAAATAAAACCAAAGTTTTTTTTTTTAGATAATGTAATCTTGTTAAAATAAATTTCATAAAATTGGTATCGAAAAAAGTATCATTCAGGAACCGGTATCGGTATCGGTATTGATATCGAAAAATTTTGAACGATACCCAGCCCTAGGCTTATGGAGTTGCCAGGACGACACAGAAATACAAACCATATAATACCTACAGAAAGCTATCCTTTAGCATCACTATTCATTTCATTGTGAGTTGTTCAATTGGTGCATACAGCAAAAAAAAGAAGAAAAAAAAGGTTTTCAGATATATTTTTTAAAATATTTCACAATATAGAAAAAAATATAGATTTAATATATTTTTAAATATATTAAAAAAAAATATTCACAAACATTTTCAGATATATTTTTAGACATTTCATCAAATATACAATATACAAAATATATTTTCAGACATATATTTAAATTTTTTCCAAAACATACAAAAAATACATTCTCATATAAATATATTTCAAAATATACAAAAATATAAATTCAGACATATTTTAAATTTATTTTAAAATATACGAAAAAGGCCAAATCACAAAAATATTTTTTACGTTTTATTTATAAAACATGTCTTTTGAAGTTTTTGAAGATGTTTTTTTTTTTTAATGAATTAATACTTTAATTTAGCAAGGATGCATTAAAATTATTAAAAGTGACAGTAAAGACATTTATAATCTTACAAAAGATATTTATTTCAGAAATATGCATCACAACTGTTTCCAACATTTATAATAATAGGAAATACTTAGGGAAAAAAAGCAGAATATCAGAATGATTTCTGTAGGATCGTGTGACACTAAACACTGGAGAAGAAATTCAGTTTTGAATCACAGTAATAAATTACATTTTAAAATATACTCACACTGAAAAGTTATTTTCAATGAAATAATATTTTAAAATAATATTTAAATAATATTTTAAGACTGGAAATGTATCATCTTGCCTGCATTTTGTAATAAATTAGTACATTTGAAGGTTTAAACAAGTCAATTTAAAAATATATTTCCTTAGGCCATGCTGTTTATATTTAGCATATCTTTCAAAAATATTTTGGACTGTTTAAAATATTAAAAAGCATCTACTTTAATATAATGTTACATTTGTAATTCATAGGTTGCACACACAAAACTGTATTCCAGCAGAACACACGGCTCCTTCTGAATGGCTGTCAGTGTGAATGAAGATAGATATTTTTGTTGCCAGATGGTACAACATCTGCTAGCAGAGGCTAACCGGGCCATGCTAACCAGTCAAACTCTGACCCCTGGGCTCCCCCTTGTGAACGGCTCTACCCGCAGGTACTGAAAACCTGGTGAAGCTCTTAAAATAATCATATGGCAGAGCTGGAGTCCTAACCAGCGGTCGCGGTCCTGGGACCTCTTCAAACTACATTAACCTGGCCTCGGGGTCTCATTACTTACAGCAGAGTCCTGGTCTGGGTCTCGGCTTATGATCTAAGACAAGAATGCAGTCTACTTACAGCAAATTAACGGTGATCATTAAATGAGTCCAAAAAAAACAAAAAAATGTATAAAGTTACCCTAAAATTAAATAATAAAATATTAAATATTTTATAATAAAATATAAAAATATAAATAAATTATTAAACCAAATAATAACATAAAATATCTGTATCAGTCAGTAGAGGGCACTCTCTTTAGACTTGCTAAAGATTCATTGCTTCAGTCACAGCACATCTGTTCTACATTTTCCAGTAATTAAAGAGCAGTTAAATACTCCCTTTCTTCAGTGGTACATCTGATTACATTTTGGTTTAAATTTACTCCCCTTTGTGTTGTGGACTCGAGTTTTTCTTGGATTTAGCAGGATTACATAAGTCTTGATGAATATGGGTGCTATTATTAGCTTGGTTTGAGGAAATCTGGTCTGTTTTTGACTGCTTTTTTATTACCATTTATAATAAATCCACAAATGGATTCAAGTTGTACAATGTCCTTTCATTTAACCAGTCTTAAAACTGTGTGCAACCATTTAAAAAAATCATGGTTGATCTTGTGAGTTGTGATGTCTGACGTCTAGCGTTTTATCAGACATCATCAGAACGGCACATGTTCAGCTCCACTCAACAAACTGCACTTCTTCAGTGAAAGCCTGCAGCTACATAAACCTCATAAAAAGAGCACAGGTCTTTTGTAAACTAGCCATGCTTACTGGATGCTTAACACACGGTCATTAATGTGCCTCACCATACTGACCTACACTCACTGAAGATATTGAAGACAGATGTTCAGAGACTAATAGACTTCTCATTCATGTAAACATTAGGGGCTATGTATATAATATGCATACTATGCATATAATAGAAATAATAAAATAATATAAATTAAAATAATATAAAATATAGTATAAATATAAATGAAATTACAGTACCATTCAAAGGTTTGGGGTTGATAAGATTTTTTTTTTTTACTTTTTTTCAGCAAGGCTGCATTAAACCGAGCGTGGCAGTAAAGACTTAATCATGACATATATGTAGCAATTTACAAAAATATATGAAGCAGCCAACTCTTTTCAACATTTATAATCATAATAAATATTTCTTGAGTAGCAAATGAGAATATTAGAATGATTTCTGTAGGATCGTGTGACACTGAAGACTGGAGTCATGATGCTGAAAATTCAGCTTTGCATCACAGGAATAAATTACATATTAAATATATTCAAATAGAAAACGGTTATTTAAAAATGCCACAATATTTCACAATATTACAATTTTTACTGTATTCTGCAATAGCCCTACTGTGTTGTAACATGGTGTGGTATATGGGTAACTCTGGTAACGCTGCCCTCTTATTAATTGATATGCTATGCTCGCTATGTTATGCTCGCGTGTTCTGATAATAATAGCTTCCTAGGACTAAACATTATTTGGATAATTGGTAAAAAAAAAAAAAGTTAAATATCTTAACCCTACTGTTAGACCTACCTGAAAAACTAAAAAGCAATTTATTTAATTCGAAGGCCTGTCGTTAATTTTTATTTGTGCTATCATTATTAATTTCTTTATTTGTTCTTAGTTTATTATTGACTGCTTACTTGTCATTTTTATTCAATTCAAAGTTTGAAATCAAGCTATCTCGTGCTACTGCACCAAAATTACCCCACTGTAAAATCAAAAATACACTGAGTGAGCAAAAATTTGTGAGATAGTTTAAGTTATAATGGT
>NW_015546037.1:622115-651409 GCF_001515605.1 Sinocyclocheilus anshuiensis | reverse complement strand
TAATTTTGTAGGGTGCCACAAGTTTGTTAAAATTTCCAAAGGGTGCCGTGACTAAAAAAAGGTTGGGAAACACTGACTTAAAGGGATAGTTCACCCCAAAATGAAAATTCTGTCATTAATTACTCACCCTCATGTCGTTCCAAACCCGTAAGACCTTCGTTCATCTTCGGAACACCAATTAAGATATTTTTGATGGAATCTGAAAGCTCCCTGACCCTCCGTAGACAGCACACAACTGTAATATAAATAATGACTTTATTCAACAATTCTTCTCCCCTGAGTTACTGTCCTCCGCCATTTTGGAGAGTATCACAACGCAAACGCACGCTTTACCCTAAGCATAAACAACGCTGGTTTCGCCGATTACGTTCATGTGCGCGCTTACCCTCCTGAACGTAAACAACGCTGATTATGCCGATTACGTTAATTACGTTCTGGAGTACTCTCCAAAATAGCGTAAGACGTAACTCGGGGGAGAAGAATTGTTAAATAAATGATGTTATTTTTTATTTCTTTACGAACAAAAAGTATTCACGTAGCTTCGCAAAATTGAAGTTGAGCCACTGATGTCACATGGACTGTTTTACCGATGTCCTTGCTACGTTTCTGGACCTGGGAACAGTTGCGTTACTGTCTATGGACGGTCAGAGAGCTCTCACATTTCATCAAAAATATCTTAATTCGTGTTCCGTTGACGAATGAAGGTCTTGCGGGTTTGGAACGACATGAGGGTGAGTAATTAATCACAGAATTTTCATTTTGGGGTGAACTAACCCTTTAATATTTGTGTGAATCAATACAGCATCACCAACATATTTCTTATTTTAATATCAATCTCTCAATAATAAAGTTGTATATATTTAAACAGTATTTGTTTGGGCTTAATTCCAACTAAATTCTGTCATAATTTGCTCTATATTTTAATGTTGAAGGCTATAGTTTAGATAAAAAAACACAAGCTATGAAATGGCCTCAGAAGAAATATAGCACAAATGTCAAATGGACTAATTAAATTGTGCTTTATTGTGTGATATTGAGTATGGCAAAAATCTATTTTTTTAGGTGAACAATAGCACTGGATTATAACTCTGCACAGGTCGGTAATGATTGAATCACTCCAGTCTCACACTGTCAACACTAATGCTTAACTATATTATACTTTCAGAATAATGTGACAGTGAATTGTAACTCGTGGATTGTTTCGTTGCTGGACTGTCAGTCAGAATAATGTGAACACGTATGCTTTTCAGGTCTCATGATTCACGCTGAAACTCTGACACTAATGACTGCATTACTGCGGATGGTGTGGGTGTTTCAGAACGGCTGCTGCTTTCAGTCCGTGTCTGAGGATGCTGTGGGAGGGTGAGACTTTGGACTGCTTGTAATTATGAGAAATAAAAGAGAGAAAAAGTTTTCAAATATGTCTCTCTTAAACCCTCTCCAACTTTCTAGTCTTTCTGTATTTTTTCATTTGGTCCACATTACTCAATTTCTTTCTCCAGGCACAGCACAGACTCTGTCACAAAAAGCCTCCAGTGTAAATAAAGTCAAAATTACATCAGGCAACATTTCTCCAAATGCAACACACCTAAAAGATAGAAACCTCTAAGGATAGAGGTGTTTTCAACCCACATTATGTTCCAAAAGATCCACAATCCTGAGGCATTGTGGCAATCATTACAACATCAGCCTCACCCTTCCTTTGAATATACATAATCAGTTCTGCTCTTCTCTGTCGATTGTGGAATGATCAAAAGCAGAAACATGAAAGAATTTCACATTTTATGAAAGCAAAGATTAAACAGTAGGCGTGTGAAAAATGCTGTCTGAAAAGTTCATATTACTTTATAAATCCCAAAACAGACAAGCCAACCAACTTTATTAGCATAGAAACCAGTTTTCAACAGAATACCATTGCTAATATAGGGTTACACTTTACTTGAAGGGGTGTGCATAAGACTGACATGACACCTTCATAATCATGACATGACACATGCAATGCAATAATGCAAAGATGACATTGTTTGAGATGTCTTTGTTATGGGCTATGGTTAGGGGTAAGGGTAGGGGTAGGGTTAGGTTAGGGTTAGGTCAAATAATGTCATATTTGCATTAAAAATGACATAACTGAGTGAATGACACTTAATGACAGTTGTCATAAACATGCATAAAACCTCCTTCATATTCATGACATGTGTCATGTCATGATTATGAAGGTGCCATGTCAGTCTTATGCACACCCCTTCAAGTAGTGTTACCTAATATAGTTATCAATACGACAAAACTGAGGTAATTTGGTGTTGTCAATCAAAGTCAATATAAAAAGGAAACAAACTAAATAGCGTTTTGACAGCTTACAATGTTTGAAGGATTGTCAATTGCCTTGTTAATTTTAACGATTTGGCTTACAAACACAATTAGGTTTCTGTTTACACTATTTATGGACACATCCCTTTTCAACACAATATTCTGATATTCCGCATCAAACTTAATTATTAAGTAAAAAAATCAATGAATTGTTGTTAAATAACATGGTGAATGCCTTTCTGATTCTAACTGGCCTGAGTGTCTGTATGGTTTTCCTCATAAGTTTTGTGGTACTAGCCTACTTTTGCACAACTCTTCCACTTTTTGCTGAGCTGCCATGTAATATCTGGTAAGTTACTCACCAGCACCAGTCCAACTGATTCATCTCCAACTGGATCTGTAGATGCAAAGCTGAAAAGACGTCCTCTGCTGTTATGTTGTTTGGAGGGAAGCCATGAGCCTGCAGCAACTTCAGCTGCAGTTCAGCGCTAAAGTACTTTCAAATGTCTCCACAAGAGGGCGACAGTCGTCGACACAAACACCCTCAAACACAAAATAAAAGTTGTTTCACCTATACATGGTTATTGAACAGATGGAATGCAGTTTTTATCATGTAAACAGTGTTTTAAAATAATTAAATAATAATAATAATAAATGTAGTATGACTAATTTATTATAGGGGATTTATTATTATTATTATTATTATTATATTATTATTATTATTATTATTATTATTACTGAAGTTGTTATTTTATTTTATTTTATTTTATTTTATTTTATTTTATTTTATACAATTATTGGCACAAAAACTCTCAAACACAAAATAAAAGTTCACCTGTCATTTTGATGCATGGTTAAATGGAATGCAATGTTATCATATGCAGTAAAAAGATAATAATATTTTATTTTAAAGAGGTTAAAAAAAAAGGTTATTTACATCTAAAAGTGTGGAGACAAGCATTGCCACAAACACAAAATAAAAGTTCACCTATAATTTTTTAAGTGTGGTTATTGAACAAATGGAGTGTAATTTTTTCTTGTATACTATAAAATAATATACTCTCTCTCTCTCTCTCGGTTGTCCATCGAATCCGATGACGACGTCCACGCCTTTATCGGTGAGATCTTTGATGGCTAAACAGTCCTATCCTGGACCCACACACTCGATTACAGGTGGGGCATATGTATGTAATGGTAGTAGTAATGGCAGTGGTGGCAGCCATGGCTGTATTTCTCCTGGCTCGCTTCTGCTGTCTTCTGATTGTCCTCTCCATCTCCAGCGTATGAACCCCATCTCTACACAGCTTTTGCCAGATGGTACGGTCAGCAGCAACATCCTCCAGGTCCTCGGGTCTGATCTTACACTTCTTCAAGATGTTCTTCATCTGATCCTTATATCGCTTCTACGGCCCCCCAGCTGAACGGCGACTATGGCAAATCCTACTCCATAGAGATGTTGTCTACCTGGAGGGAAACCTTTCCAGAAGAAGGTGTAACCCGTCCCTTCCTCTGAAGTACCAGCGTCACTGCACTACTGCACTAGACGCTTCACACACAGCCTGTGTGCTAGACGCTTCAAACACACCCTGTGTGCTACACACCCTGTGTGCACCCTGTGTGCTAATCCACACACACACAAAATAATATACACACACACAGATATATATATATATATATATATATATTATAGTTAATTTATTATTTTATTTTATTTTAATTATATTATATTATTTTATGTTATTTTCAGTCTCATCTTAAAGTGTGGACAGCCTTAAGTGCACGGACTCCACAACCACATGGACTCGTGGATGGATGATTAATATTAAAATATTTCACAGTAACTTTAACACATGCACATTATAATACAAATAAGACACCCATAACCAATATATAATTATTTTAATTTAAAAAGGGAGCTAAAAATTAGCCTTTAAAAGTGGTCAAGACAATGTAATTTGTTTTAATTTAACTGCTACTGTTTGTTTTAAACATCAGTTTGTAGTTGTGTAAATTTGGTGGTTTTGCTAGTTAATGAAAATAGCAGCCTGCACGAATCGATAACTGTTTTTTAATGTAGCAGATGAATTGCTTGTGTTCTTGTTTAATGTGCTGTTGAAACATGTGGATACAAGCATTTTTTTTTGGTTACAGGTGACGAATTCAGATCTCCATACTAAAATCCAAGATGATTAAAAAGTCTTTCATGTCTGTCCAAACACATTCTTTTAACAACACTGATGAGAAACATCTTAGTGAGCGCTAACCTTCAAACACAGCAGCTCCTCTGCTCTGTGGCTTTTGGGTGCGTGACAACTCCACTGTTTCACAAGACTGTTGGTTTGATTCTTGACTTAAATGCCACAAAACTCATTCCACTAGAAAATATGTGAACTCATGGCACAAAGCAGGCTTCATGCTTGTTTTGTACAGAGAAGACAACCATCACCAGAGAATCATCTTTTATTAATAAATATGAAACAGTTGCAAATGCACTGTAGCTTTCAGAGATTTGAAATAAGGTGCCACACATATGCAGTATATTGCTCTATAACATTAAAGAGAAATTTAGATTAAAGCTCTGAGACTTTGGTTCAGATAATCTTTTATGAAGGCTGGTAAGTCATTCTGGGTAATGATCAAGGTCCAGGTCCTTCAGAGACTCAGGGCTGGTAAAACTTGGCAATCAGCATTAGCCCTTAGCATAAGTCTGCTTTCTTCATTGAGATGGACTGCTTTCTTCATTTAAATTGGCCTCAATAATGCACTGGATTTCCAGACTGGTTTTGTAGATGGCCATTGTATTAAATCCATCATAATACAGAACGTTTACATTAGTTAGGGTTCCACTTGTGAGAAACAGAGGCTCCATTAAATACTTGAACACTTACACGACCACACTTGTCATTGTGTTGCATAATAAAATACCAAACCAAGCAGTGTTCATTTTAAAGAAAGCTCACTTTTCAATTCAATTATTGTATGAAATGACATATATTAGACTTTAAATTATAGAATTAACCAATAAAGCCAAATTATTTGGACTTTTAGACTTGGATCAGGTTCATAGTGAACTACATGTGATCGATCTGATGCGTAAACCCGACTTCATAAACATCACATTAACATCAGTTCATTCTGAGAAAATTCTAATATGTTTTGTTTGTTGATTTCACCTGGTTTGATATTTTTATCTAATACAGTGAAGTTCATACATTCTTTTTATATATCATTTTATTTTAGGGCATTTTGTCGTTATTTATAGGACAGCAGAATGCAGATAGGAAAGATAAAATGGGATCAGGACATGAACCAGGTCAGACTCAAACCTGAGCCAACAGCTCTTATTGTCCTGTGCACAACTATGCCACAGCACTAGCAAACTTTAAGTTTGCGTCCTTAGTATTAGTGTCTGAATACTTTCAGAGGCCACTGTATTTCTAAGACCGGAATGTCAGAAATAGCAAAGAAAAATCTAATAGATCCGTTCAGTGTATTTTGCATTAGGCTTTGATTCATGTGTCTGAAAATGCCAGTGACATATAGTTTCCACTTTGTTCCAGTGACATTTAACAACAAATCAAATTGAAAAGCCACATGGTGCAAAAATAAATTAAGCTGGATTTACAAAGTGTATGCCTATTCTTCAAGTTATTCACAATACTGCTGTATAGGTCAATTTCCAATTAGCATTATAACAAACACTTAGTTGAGCTGAATCTGTACTTTTGCAGAGGCCAAACACACACTTTATCCATGTTATATAAACTTCTGACTCGCACTGGAAACTCGAACCATTGGTTTTAGAGAAATAGCTTAGCCATATTGAGCAGAACGCTTTGCATTTTCCAAAACACAAAACACAGCTGAACAGGCACAATAAGCCTCTTCTGGTCTACAAATGGAAAATCATTTTCATAAAAATGAGATGATTTATGTCCAAAGAGAAAGTGCAAACAAGGTAAACGAGACATTACTTAGTCTTCTAAGACAATGAATCACACTTGATTATTATTGTCTCACACCATAATCATAGCCTGTGATATTTTAAGAGCCCAAATTAGGTATTATTGGTTTTGCTGGAGGGTAAAGCAGAAATACATTAATAGATGTCATATGGAGACACAATATTTAAATCAAAACTTTGATAATAGGCTACCATTCCTAACAAGTTTTGTTTAATTAAGCCTATTTAGAAAACAAAACAAAAAAAAGCATATAAAAATCAAGACATAAACCTTGATTCATTTTGATACGGATATCACTATAAATAATGATAGCTAGGCCTAGTTCAGTAAGTGAGTCAGATGTTGATTTATTGTCTCTCTGAATTCAATTCAGTGAATGATTCGTCAAACGATTCGTCCTTTTGAAAGACTCATTAAAAGAACTGGTTCATTCTTTAGTGACTCCGGTTGGGATGTATGTTTTTGATTCGCTAAACAACTGCACCTGCTCATAAGAGTCATTTCCTCGTGAATTGGACCACACTGGTCTCCATATATGCTTTTGATTCACTAAAAATAACCATCTCATCGTTGGAGTCAATGGTTTGTCATCCCGTATATTTTTGACTCACAAAAAGAACCAGCTCATAAGAGTAATTTGTTCGTGAATCGGACTACACTGGTATCGTTGTACTGTATTTATATTATTACGAGCAGTCCGTGAGAACTCAATAGCAAAACATTTCTTTTTGTTGCATCACATTCGACCCAGACAGCAAACTCAAATTTGCAATTCTGGTAAAAATATGATTTATTTTGCTGTAGCACTGCAGATTGAGCACGGGAGGAAAGCAGCTGCTGAAAAAGCGATGCAGAAATACTGCTCACTGGGTGGTAACAATTTAAACCTGTATAACATTGCACTGTGATGATTACAGTTGTTAAAAGCATTGAAACAAATACATATAAACCGTACTGAATGGAACGGTGTTGTTTGTAAATGTGCGGTCACATTTAGCTTTGATCAACGAAATTTCGCGGTCAAAATCCAGTCAGTTCGATTGGAATCAGGAGTAGTGTTGAGAATCGAAAATAAATTCCAATTCCAGAATCGGATACTTGTTGTAAAATTAAAATTTCAATTCCACCTATCAATTCCTGTTTTTTTTTTAGGTGGCGAAAAGGGACTGTTCAAAATGTATTTGTCTTTGAATCATTCATTCAAGAGATTCATTCAAAAACACTGATTCATCCAGTAATGAAACAAGTAATCTTGAGTCATTGAATCATTCCATTCATAAATTCCATGAGATTTTTTTTTAGTTGGCTAATATCTTTTCTTCAGAATTGTGAGAGAACTACAACCTCCATAAAAAAAAGAAAGTCTCAATTTATCCAGACTTGAGCAGCTCTTGCAGACAAACAGCTCTTAGTCCAGTTTTTATGTAGCTGGCTGATTTTTGTTCATGGTATTCAGCAGCAATTAAATGTTTTGCAAAAAGAGACACAGAATAAATCTGTTTGATATCTAAATGTTTGACTTCATTTTTTTAACCACATTGGAATCAAAACTGGAAATCGATAAGAATCAGAATCGATAAGTAGAATCGGAATTGATCAAATTTAAACGATACCCAAAATCAGGAGTCAGCAAGGGCGAAAAAGTTCCCTTTTTTTTCAAGTTGGTAACGTGAATGTCCTGCGTTCACCAACAAAACATTGCTTGCTTTGAAAGTAACTTTTATATGAGCTGTGCTTCATACATTGTTACACTATTTACGTTGGACAGCAGAGATTTTTTGCCAGCCAAATCTTTTAATGAGTTCATTTCTGACTGCTCCCTAGTTAATTATTTCTGTTATGAGTTCTAATTGATGAATTCATCTCAGTAAACCAGGTTCTTGTGGTTCCTTATGTATGTTTGAGTTTATAAACTGTTTTTGTGTGGTATGTTTATGTGTTTCTTTTTATTTCTTTATACTGTTTTTTTGCATCAAAATTGTTTTGTCTCTCATTATGAACAACAGAGTTAGCTAAAATGTGTAAGCTATGTTCATCCACAATGGCTTTATTTGTATTGTTATGTGAGGTATTGTTCGACATTGCTGTGTGAACATTTGTCTCAATATTGCGCTTAACAGCTCTGTGTGTTGCAGTGTTTCTGGAAGCCGCAATCTTTTTTGCAGCAGCGGCACGCGCGGCTGCCAGCTGAGGGAACTGTTTGGTGTACAAAGCTGAGGTGTACTGTAGTTCAGGTGTAATCAACCTCTGACAAAGCTGACGAGTGTCATTATTTAACTCCAGTCGGAGGTTATAACCTTGAATAACTGCTGCGCCATATTGAAACGGCTTCAGTGATGAATCCTGGACCTGCGCAGGATCTACTGCCCCTCCTTCCTGAAGACACATTTGCTCAAGATTCCTCCTCTTCGCCCTCAGAAGTTCAACTTCCTGTTGGAGCTTCGTCCGCCCAAGTGTGGAGTCTATGCGTTTCCAGAAAGTGGCATTAAAGTGCTGGTATAATCGCCAGTCTAGTGAATTCCACTCTTTTACTCGATCTGCTATCTCTGCGCTCAAGGGCCTGCGAGAGCGTTCACTGCGACTATTGAGGCGGAAAGATGAAACATCATCCAGTGACCAGCAGAGGGCATGTTTTAGAAGCACCAGCGATTCATCGAAATACTCCGAGATGAGGATTAGCGGAAAGTCACGTTCCATGGCGGCGATGACCTCGGCGCTACGTCTGTCCAGCTCGGTGTCGTTCTCAGGTGCTGTATTATCCAGACCAAAGTCAAAGGTCAAAATGTTACGTGCATAGTGGTTATTAGGCACAGAGGCGTTGTAGCTCCGCCCACCCTGGATCAGAAACTCCTCAAGACTTTTGACAGCACGGAAAGCTGGGATCGCTTTGTAGTAAACAAACAGGGATTCCATCATCGCCACTGGATTCCGAAGAATGGAAAAGTAGAATGCGTCTTTAGGCATCACTTTTCTCACCTGCAAGTCAGAAAAGACCATATGAACTTATGAATAAAATATTTTATTCAGATTTCCATCACTGTTTAAGTACAAGTCGATAAAAATTTGACCTCTTGCTCTTTGTTTCAGAGTCATAAACACATTCTGCTCAACAGAAGTTCCATCCCAGAATGCAATCTACATGCAATCAGTGCAAATGTCTTCTAAATCATTCAGATCTGCACCTGCCTACTTTCATAAAGCACTGGGTGCTTCGTCTTCCTCTTGAAAATGAAAATAGTCAGTTGTATCAAATGATACATGTGCTTGCTAAGTGGTCTACGCATATCTTGGATTGCTTTCACACCACAGTCTTGATAAAGTTGCAAACATATTCACCTCAACGGTTCTTAATGGTATGTGCAGTTATATATAAGGGCAAATAAATATAACATTATAAATACAGAATACTAAATAAATTTAAAAAAATTAAATAAAAATAAACAAGAGAAAGCATTATCTTTTATCTGGAGCCTATCTGTTCACATGCATCATTAGGATTAAAAAAAAACTCCTATCATGCTATTTATTTAATCAAAAACAGTTACCATGTCTTAATGCATTGCATTATCTATTATGTAATATTTACTATAATTTTTTTTTTCAGTCCCTGGCATTTAAGGGCTTCTGTTGAAACTCTTTACTTTTAAAGACAAAACACTATAGGTGAATATGGTCAAAATTTTAATAATAAAATTTTAATAATAGTAATAGACATCACTATATTCCCCAGTTGATTAATCACAGTACATTAAGACAATTGTTTTATATTACACGTTTTCTGAAATGTTGTTTAAATATGCAAATGGGACATTATATAATTAAATATACATACATTTGCATACCTCTGCAGAACAGAAATCTGAAAATTGTATAAAGCTAGGTTCAAATTGCTTGGTTCGTTTTGGTCACATATTAGAGATGAAGGGTTTTACAGAGGTAATTTGGGATATCTCTTTTTATCACACTGTAAATCAGAAAAAGTCTGTCAACAACCAGGAAAAAAAGTTTTCACTGGTTGTAGGACTAAAATGTCATTTAAATCAGGCGAATGATATATGAACAACAAACCTTATACATACAAAACAATATAGATAGTAATAAAATGGGTTTGGTAGTGGCTTCTGAAGTGGAGATTTCTGACTCAATACATGAGAAAACTCATTTTGAGAAAATGGCCTTTAAAGATATGTAGTTGAAATCTACAGACACAAATAGATAAAGTGTATCAAAATAAACCCTTAAAGGTGTATTTTGGATGTTTTCTGTCCACTAGTCTGAAAGAAGACATGGAAGCTTAAAGCCCAAAATCTCAAAATTGACCAGTGCGTGAGAGTTTGCATAATGTTGTGCCTGTAGTGTCTTGACTTAATGTCATGAATATTCTATTATTGGTCCAATAGTACGGGTACTGTGCTCTCGGACTGACCTCTTGTGAGCTGAATCTCATATGATTGCATAGGACGTGGAACTCCTTCACACTGCGAGTCCTGACACCCTCCACAAAGTGTGCTGCAAAGAATGCTGGGTAAAATAACTGGCTGTGCATGTTCAGCGGCAAGGCAAATGTCAGGTTATGGCTTTCCCCATAACGATAGAGAATGTTCAGTATGGTGCTGCTGGCAGTCTTGTGTGTCTTGAGGAAGACGATGTGCTTTTTGGGCTGACACATGACAGTGTTGTCAGCTTGTGATTTTACTCTATATTTATCATTATTGTCATCAGAGTGTGGTGGTTTTTTCATTTCTGGGGTCCTTTTGGGGAAAGCTGGCCTCTGTGGCTGGTTTGGAAATTCTTGGCCAAGCCAGAGTTTATTCGCCTCTATTGGTGGAGCTGCTTTTTTGGTGCTAGTAAGCTTTTTTCTTGTATCCTCCAAGACTTGTTCCCTTCTCTCTTCTGAACGAGGGTTTTCACTCTCATCTCTTCTCTGTATGAAAGGATGCTGGTCCACTGGTTCCTCAGCAACGGCTGCTGAGACAGACCAAAGGTTTTCCCAGTCTTTGCGCTTTATGGGCCTGTGGATCTCTGCAGGCATTCTGACCAGCTGCTCACTCACAAGTTTCAAAACCTTGGCGCTCCTGAGAGAGAAAGAGAGAGAAAGAGACAGTACATTTTAGATGCTGACCCTTATGGAACCAACACAAATCTGATTTGAAAAGTGTCCTTCTGTATTTTATAATATAATATAATAAATGTCCATGTTACATAAATATATATTTATAATACTTAGTTTATACTAAGTAATTTTGTCAAGATATTGCCATTGACTTTAATCATCCAATGAAAGCTGTTAAATCTAAATAAAGAGTTAAAAAGTCTCCCTCTATATGTTAATAATTATATATATATATATATATACAGTATATATGTTTATAATATAATATTATATAATTTATATGTTTATAATACTTATTATATATTTAGATTAATTTTGTCAAAAAACCTTATTGCCTTATGGTAATGGTAATGGATAATATAATATAATATAATATAATATAATATAATATAATATAATATAATATAATATAATATAATATAATATAATATAATATAATATAATATAATATAATATAATATAATAAATATAATATAAACGTTTGTAGTAAGTTTGTAATGTTGTCATGATATTTCTAATGCCCCTAATGGAAATCGTCCAATGCAAACTGTTAAATCTAAATTGAAAGTCTTTCTCAATCTGTTTATAATTCGCTATGTATAGGTCACCATGCATTATTTGTAAAACATGATCAACCTGGCCTGTCGGACGACTCCCAGCATCTGCAGCGCCACGCAGAGGACTGTCAGGAACATCAGAGTGAACCACATAAAGCGCAGGCGACTGCAACACGCCACTCTCACGCACCTGTAAACAATAAGGTCAAGCGTAAATGTGAGAAAATAAGCAGCGTGGGAGATCATTTGGTGACAACCTGACCATTGTGGTCAGTGATGCAAACATTGATTGTGAAGGCACCAGTAATCCCTGCTATTAAGAACCATATAACAAGTGTGCCTTTGAGTATGGCATTTATCTCAAGGATCAGTGACGAAGGAGTTTCTCAGCATTTAGTGTACCATAACACTTTGGGTAAAGAGCAGCTAAATGGCAAGTTAATAAAGAGTCACTGTTGAAAACAGGTGCACTAATTGTCCTATGGCACTGCAATATCACGAAAAGGAAAAAAAAGAGAGAAAGTAATACTTTTATTCAGCAAGGATGCATTAAACTGATCAAAAGTGAAAGTAAAGGCATTTAAAATGTTACAAATTTTGTCTATTTCAAATAAATGCTGTTCTTCTGAACTTCATATTCATCAAGAATCTTGAAAAAAAAATGTATTATGGTTTCCACAAAAATAAGCAGTGCAACCGTTTTCAACACTGATAATAAGAAATCTTGAGCAGCAAATCAGCATTATTAGAAAGATTTCTGTGAAGACTGGAGTAATGATGCTAAACATTCAGCTTTGCAACAACATTATATATAAAAATATATAAATAAAAAAGTATTTTTGATCAAATAAATGCAGTCTTATTTTGATAGATCAAAGAGTTGGATTAATATTAAATTAATTAATTAATTTAAAAAATAATATTATTTATATATTTACAATACACACAATAAAAGGTTTGTCATGCTGTACAGATACATATTACATTCTTTACATATCAAAAGTGAGCAGGTTGTTTTTGATGTTTGTGTCCCACTAATTGCTCCACCAGGGTTTCACCTTGCAGGTAAGAGAGTTCGTGAGTATTTGATTTCCATTGCAATTCAGTTGGCTGGTTGCAAAATGAGAAAAGAATGTGTTCCTTAGATAGTTTAAGCAGTGTAATTCTCTCCTCCTTCTCTTTTTCTCTCGATCTTGTGTTTTTATTTGGCCACAGCATAAATCGCTTGGTTTGAGTCATGCTACAGATCAGCATAAATGAATTACAGGCAGTCATATACCAGGTTAAAATTAGACTGCGGCTGTCAATGACTGCACTTTCATCGAGTCACACACACACACATAGAATGTTTTGCTTCAGACCAAGGAAACCACTAGTGCTGAAACAGCAGTCCTGAAGTTCAAAAACTTCAGCAAAACTGTTTAACATCCAAGTCAATTCACAAAAGACAGCACAAATCATAGTCAGGCAACAGAAAGCCTTACTCATAGTGTGTTAACAGGCTTTGACAGCTTCATTTACGTATTCTAAAATATGATTTACTTCACATGGCTTGTTGCAAATGACTACCTCTTTGCCTAATTTACTTTGTGTCTTCAACGCAAAGCACAAGAGATCCAGTTTAAAGAATGTGTGGGTTTAAATTATAGTGTGTTGTCTAAATGGGATCCTGTTTAAGCATCCACAAGTGCATTTCATGATGAATACAGTCAAGGTTGCAAAGCTAAACATATTTTCTTGCGAAACAATGCTTTATAAGAACCATATTGACTTGCATGAAATGGAGTTTGAAATGAAAGTCTGCATTTAATTGATCAAAAGATGAATAAAGGAGTGAGGTAAACATCTTTAAACAATTTTTCTGGCATGCTTGAACTCCTTTAATGAGAACAGCCTGTATTTATCTCTCTAAAAATTATATGAACTCATGTTAACTCAAGTGCATTGTTAAAACGTTTTATAAGAATTATAAAGGGCATATAAAGACATAGTATTGTCACATTTTAAACAAATTATATTCCCACAAGTACTGAACATGTATGGATGTTTATACTCAACACGTTTTTAGCTGTACACCACAATGCACAGTAATTCTATTTTTTACCCCTCATTCTGCAAACAATGATTTGGTGAAGGCTGTGGTCACATAGAAAGAAACACATGCAAGCATTAGGAAAACATTTAAACTAAAACAAAACTTTGTACATTCCCTCAGGCCGGAGAAGCATCTGGAATAGGGAGTTTAACCTCTTCTCTTGTCACATTTATAATACATATACATATACATAATACATATAACACATATGCACACAAAACACACATGCACGCCAGTTCTCCATAATAGGATGAATTTTTTAAGTGAGTTAGAGGGTGAATACATGAACACATCTTCCCAGTATGACATTATGCATCCATACCACAACCAGCTTCAGTATCTACAAACATCTGGCTGCAGCCTGTTGCTTCAAAAACCTTTACATGAAACATTGCTTTAGCTTAAATGCACAATGGAGTATTGGATATCATAAATAAATAAACAGTAAAAATGAAATGTAACACTTTACATTACAGTGTCCATGTTACTTGAAGTAATTAGGCAATTCACTCAAGTAACAAGAGATTTCTGGTGAACCTCCAAGCACCCTCCTATTGTTGTGGGAAGTTCAACAGGCCTACATGTTTCAAGTGCCTCAAAATCTTTCCTTTATTAAGAGGATATTGGAGCAACCATTGACAGTCTATAGATTTCTAACAGGTACTTACGGGCTTTATCTTCCAAGTTCCTCAGTGAACCACCCTTTTTGAAAGGGTTTAGAAGTTCTCCAGAGAGTTGGGTGATCTGAGAAACTACAAATGGTGTCTCAAGTATCTTTTGCAATTTTAAAGCGTATAGCCTAATTGCTAGTGTAAACCAAAAGTAACACGATCCCTTTAATGTAAAGACTGACCCAATGAAGTTGAACAGTTTTCTCTCAAGCAGACATAAATG
The DNA here is from genome assembly GCF_001515605.1 of Sinocyclocheilus anshuiensis. Taxonomy (NCBI): domain Eukaryota; kingdom Metazoa; phylum Chordata; class Actinopteri; order Cypriniformes; family Cyprinidae; genus Sinocyclocheilus; species Sinocyclocheilus anshuiensis. The sequence goes on along the minus strand of NW_015546037.1, from coordinate 636,478 downwards.
AATAGACTGCAAATCTATAGCATAACTGAAGTCTGGTTTTGATATAAGCACTAGGCAATACAAACACATTTTTATTCAAACTTTATTCCTAAACATAAATGTCTTGATTAAATACATTAGAGAAAATTAAACTAGAAACCGTATATTCAATATCATATATATGACATTAAATAACACTGATATTTTCCGCGAATGTGGGAACTGTGTATATTAAGTAAGTGAGAAATAAAACAAAACCGGACTATCTGAATGAGACCGGAATGAAACTCGACTCGGTTCTTTCAAACCTAATAGCCTACACTCAGCACTAAGCAGCGAAGAAATTCAGGAGGAGCACGCGTATCACACGCTCTTCGCGCCGGAATATTTTATCAAGCTCGTGCGAGATGAAGAGAGGCGACCGTTATTAATCAAGCGCGGCTCGCGCATCCAGCGGGAAAACACTGTCGCGCTCCCAGACGACACGGTCGTTTAAATGTCACTTAAACTGACAATTTTCTACGACGAATACGGTAAGTAAGAGTCTCTTTGAGGGAAAACTAATACTGAAGCATCTATATTGTGAATTCAGAGTTCACTTACGTGGTCCACGGTGAGGAGTTCCGCCACTGAAACGCTCTTCGCTCTCGGCCCGCGATTCTCTGAGGCGGGAGCATGTCGCTCTCTTGTACCCGAGACGACACCCCCAATAAGCCCCCCACCGGACCTCGGACCTTCGGAGTCGTCAAACGCTCCACCGAACTCGTGAAACACCGCTATCCGTCCCTCAGGTCCACTAGTGGGACTCCTCCCGCTAACAACGGATTGGTTCTGAGGAAAAGAGAGAGAGAAAAAGGGAAGCGAGTGACCGATAAAGAGAGCTTCCAGAGGCTAAATTTATAGCCATGACAGAAAAGGTAGCTTTTAGGAAGTCCTTACAAGGAAGAATGTAGAAACCACGTCTTGAAGTTTGAAGAACAGTCCCAAAAGCTCCTTCAGAGTCTTGGTGTTTATTTAAGATACAAGCAATGATGTTAATACTAATGACAACAGACGTAATCCATTCCTGTCTTACTGTGATCCTATAATACTGAGTTCATTACAGACTGAGCACACCTGTCTGTCTTTCCTCCCTCTCTCTCTCTCTTTCTGTCTGCACCGATGGTATTGGAGGAGAGCAAGAAGTATATAATCCGTTCGATGTGCCCTTGTTGTTCTTCGCCGATGAGGGAACTTGATGCCGAAACTCTGAGCACTTTCTGACTGCTTGGTGCACAAAGATATCTTTGTGCCCTAATAAAGATAGCCTACTACTAATACCAGGGGAGCAGCAGGTAAAAAGAGGAGGCAAGAATACGAGAAAGAGGAGGGTGAAGCATGGAGGATCTTAATGTATGCTTAAAGACTTTATTTAGAGCGACTTGCAAGTTTCTTTTTTTTTTAACCAGATGCTTATCAGAAAATTTACAAATAGAAAGAAATTATACAAAAACAAAAATCTATATATAAGTAAATAATGACAATTACGAACAAAATTGGAATCTTTTATGTAAGTTTTTTTTTCTTTTACGTAGTTTTTTTTTTTTTTTTTTTTGAGAAAACATGCATTGGGAAAACATGCATGTATAAAATAATACAATATGTGCATAATATGTGCACAGTGAAACTAAACAACAAAACACCCTTTTGTAAATAGCAAAATAATAAGAAAAAATACTATTGACAAAATATAATCAATGATGCATCATTCAGGGGCTTAAGAGAACATGCTTTTACTGATTTCACTGTAAATTTCAAATACATGTTTCCTTATAAAAACAGTTTATCAGAATCAGAATGAGCTTTATTGCCAGGTATGTTTACACATACGAGGAATTTGTTTTCGTGACAGAAGCTTCCACAGTGTAACAGAATGACAGTGACAGAACAAAAAAACACCGATAATAAAAAATAAAAATAAATAAAAAATAAAAAATAGAACAAGTAAATAAGGAATAAAAATATACAAATCGACAATTGTATGTACAGGTATATAACAATAGACAGTTGTATGTACAGGTATATTATGTGCAAATTGAAATGTAGACTGAGTATGTGTGTTAGATAAAACTGTTTAACAACAGTTTAACAAAAGTATGTCTTGTTGAATATAAAACAGGCTAGATTATCTATATTATTTTTTTAGTTAGGCCTAAGTATTTTAGTTATGAATATTGTTTACTGTGCAAGCACACACGCACACACAAAGCATCAAAAGCTGAATAAACTACTTCAGTTCATAAACAACATTGTGCTGCGTCACTTAGCGCTCCCTGCAGTGATTGCATTCACATGCATTAAAAGAAAGGAAGCACTTTCTATTTAGTTTCATTTCAGCCCACGGACAGATCAATAATGATGACATCATCAGTAAAAGCCTGCTGGCTGACACTTTTCCACCAATCGATCATTCGGGCACAGAGATGCCTGCCAAATCGCCTGGGAAAGCTCTGCTGCCACAGCAACAGCTCCAACAGGAAGCATGACAACCAGCAAACCATACGACGCCCACACAGAATTCCTTTGCGCTGTTCATCTGTGCAAAAAAGCCCTGGCATGTACTGTTCACCATCAGCGTACTGTATCGCAGATGTCTGTAATCTAAACCTGAGGCCTTTCAGAACAAAAACATTAACTGCCTTTGTGTTTTTATTGAATTTTTTTTTGCATTTATCTGCTGTATTTGTTTTGTCCTTGACTTTTCTTGACGTTTTTTTCGACAAACCTACTGCCAGAATCTTTTTCCAGTTGTGCGAAGCAGTGTAAAACATGTGCTGCTAGTATACCAGTATAAAAACTGCAGTGATTTGCAGTGCAGCAAATACAATATTAAACCAACGAGGAAAACATTATCATGAATATAAAGTACAGTCACACCAGTTTTTAAACGTGCAGTACGCAGCAGCAATTATGACACGACATGTTAGCTTACCATTAGCACAATATTGGATACGAAATTCTGCCTTGGGCATCTCTATAAATAGCTGAGAATGAGACAGGGCCGTTCAATAATTCAATTATTCTACCACATTAAAATGAGAGAGAGAGAGAGAGAGCGAGACAGAAGGTCATGTCTACAAAAAATATGATGCTCTGTTTCTCAGTTCATACCCAGACACACACAAAACCCACAAAGATTTTGTGCTGGTTGCACCCAGTTGTGGAACTCAGCATCATTTAATTGAAATCATAACAAACCAAACTTGCATAGATTGAAAGAGTACAAAGACACAAATACTTGTACATTGAATAAAAATATAAAATAAAAAGGCAACATCATATGGAAAATCAGACTTTGCAAGCTCATCTCATCTGCAAAAAGCAAAAGAAATGATGAAAATTAGAAATAAGAGTTCACTAAAATAACTGGAAGTATCAACGCAGTTTTGTTTGTCTTTTGCATTATAAGTAATTGGCGTTGAAGTGTAAATATGTAGCTTGTCTTTTACATGGGTGTATAAAATTTACAGTTTAACAGGCCTATTAAACTCTTAAACTGAGGCAAGCAGGGCTCTTTTTCCAGTGTGTGTGTGTGTGTGTGTGTGTGTGTGTGTTTTAACACAGTGATCAGGGAGTACAGCTGGACCCGGGTGTTTGCTGATCCAACAGTGACGCTCAAATAAGAGCCAGATATTTCCCACTCTCTCCCTTGCTTTTTCTCTTTAACCTCTCTAAGTAATATGTATGTTTATTGCTGTAATAAACAGTATATCCCTGAATCATCCTGACCTGTAAGGTAAATTATTCTTATTAGATGATGATGTCACACATGGACCTGGAATGTAAAGTTTCACTGGACTCAGATTTGAACTAATCGTAACAGAATAACGCTTACTCGTGCCAGTGTGTGAGCGCATACTGTGAACGTGTGAATATCCTGGTGGATTTCTAAAGACCATCTTTCACTGTCATGTGTGATTCAACATTATAACTACTTGCCAGAAGTATATAATGATATCCAGCACACTGACCAAGCTCAGCCAAATACTCCCCCAAGTCCTGTTAAATCACTACACACTCTCCCACTACAGCCATTAAAGTCAAATATCACCTATAACATTCAGTGAACCAAAACACACACACACAAAGGCAGAAGAAGAAGCAGGCTCTCAGTGGTTCAATGTAAGCATGTGTGCGCGTGTGTCCTGTGGTTGAAGTGGTGAATAATGCAACAACCCCTTTAAAGTTTTATACAGAAAAAAAAGAAGTCTCAGAAACCAGATCTGGATTTATACAACAGCCGTCTCTCTCTGTTTTCTCTCGCACTAACGCATGCCTGGTCACTGACACAAGGCAAAAACAGAAAAGAACCACTGAATTCATGCAAATGTATGAATTATAGAAAGAGAGGCACACAAAATCTAAAAACTCTGGATTTTCTCCGAAAACAGGGAGAGTAACAAGAATGAGGTGAACACAAACAACACTTGATTAGATGCAATCAGGTTTTGTTTGCCACTTACGTAAACTTTTCTCATTCCAAACAGCATTAACACCATCATTGATTATAACTGGAAATACCACATGCAGGAATAGTTGGAATAATCATACTTGTATTCATTTTTGGAGAAACATTTATGTGCATGACAAAAATGTGCAAAGCATTTCAAACAATTAAGACAAATTAAGTGAATAAGTGTAAATAGACCCTAAAAATGAGAGAAGAAAAAGATCAGTTTTCTACACTTAATTCTACATAACAGGAGTCTGATGAGGAAAATTTTTTCGGCCCAGCTAAACAAAAAAAGAGCAGAATTGGCACGTTAACCCCATTCTCACTTCAACCACTTTGGAAACTATTCTATGAGTTCCTTTTACTCATTTTTCACTTCACAGCCAAAAATACAACTCAATAGGGACTACATTACCCATAAGTCCAAGTGCTGGAACACATCAATCTGCTCTCCATGAGAACCAGATGCTGTCTGTCCCTGTTTGACAAATTGCTGTTGCTCCAGCTCAGGAATGTCTAGCTCTCCGTTTTTAGGTCTTCTACATTCCTAAACAAACTCAAACGGCTATTTTTCTCTTTACATCTCCCTTTCCCTTATCACAATGTTAGTACAGACGTGCTCACATACTGTGCATGCTCCAAATCTCTTACTAACAACTGGATACAACAGACCTATTCAGAGCCTATAATGAGGTAGACAGAGAACAATAAACACACTCAAATAAATTAGGAGTGAAATAAATGGAGCACAATGTGAGTGGAAAAAATAGTGTCTGTAAAGAAGTAGTGGTGAAAAAAGAGAAAAAGCAGAAATGTCTCAAATATGGAATAATGGATACATTCTTGAATAATAAAAAAAAAATCACTTTTACCATATGCAATAAATATAAGTACAAATCAATTGAATAATAACATCTATAAAATGGTTAAAAAACATAGCTGCTTCTCAGATTTTGTCTCCTGAGAAAAAGACTCACAAAGATTTTTTTAAAAAAGATCTCAATGTCACAAACTGCATGTGCTCAGACTTGCCAAAGTCTAGAATCAAAAGTTAGAGATCTCAATACAAACCCAAATTATTCCAGACCAAAATAATTCAGTATAGCCACATTAAGGTATAGTTCTCTCAGAAATGTAAATTTACTCACCCTCAGGGCGTCCAAAATGTACTGTAAATGAGTGTGCTTCTTCATGGGAACAGATTTGGAGAAATGTATTATTACGCCACTTGCTCACCAACAGATCCTCTGCAGTGAATGGGTGCCGTCAGAATGAGTCCAAGCAGCTGATAAAAACATCATAATAATCCACAAGTAATCCACTCGACTCCAGTCTATCAAATGATGTCTTGTGAAGCAAAAAGCTGTGTATTATAAAATAAATCAATCACTAATGCGGTTTAACTTTAAACCATCGCTTCTAGACAAATAAAAAATGACTCCATAATCCATAATAATGCTTCCTCCAGAGAAACTGTTGTCCACTGTTATCATCTCACATCAAAATCCACACACATATTTGTTCAGAACTGTTTTGGACTGTTTTAGCTTGTAAACGATGGTTGATCTCTGCATATTTCTCTCCTGATTCAGACAAAATGACTTTTTCATTTTAGAGATTAATATTATGTATAGAGGACTCCAAAAAAAGTTTGAAATTAAAAACGTCTTAATGATGGATGTCTTTATTACAAACATAGAGCTTTTCACTTTAGAAGACATTAAATGATGGACTTGAGTGGTGTGATTACTTGTGGATTATTGTGATGTTTTTATCAGCTGTTTGGACTCGCATTCTGACGGCACCCATTCACTGCAGAGGATCTATTGTTGAGAAAGTGATGTAATGCTAAATTTTTCCAAAATTCAGAGACTAAGTGTGTGTGTGTGAGTGTGTGTGTGTTTGTGTATTTTGTGGTCTGTTATGCTTTCTTGATGATTCACTCCTTTTATTGAATGCTCAAACAATGCCAGCACTGTCTGGGTCCCAGCAAACACACACACATAAAGTCCCAATGAATTCTAAAGAGTGACTTCCTCGAAGGAAAATGTGTCCTTTTCCATGTCTTCTTGATTTCTGTATATTCAGAACACTTAGTACAGCCCTGTATACGTAGGATTAGTAATTTTAGACCAGTAAACCTATTGACCCCAACAGAAGAGCAATTCCCCAAACCCTCCTTTTTTATCTCGCCTTCTCTATCTCTTCTCTTTCCATCAGGTTTTGTCGAGTCATCATCAGAAAAAGTGTCAGTGGTCACTAAGGAGGCGGCGTTCCCATTTCAACCCTTTTGGGAATATCATAACATCTGGATTCCTATTTAAAGAACTTACTTTAGAGATCAGGCTCCTGCGATGTTAGACGAGGCCCATTCAACGTGAGCGATGCCAGAGACTCTTAATCGTCAACATGTGAGTCATCCTGCTCCTCAAAGACATGACCTGAATGTAAATGTTAAGTAGCTTTTAAACATTTCACAAACATGTCAGAATGTTTTCTAGGCAGTGAGCAGAAGCATCTGAATTTGTCTCATGATCAGCAAACAGATGGCACGACTGACGTTTGGTATGTTGCTAGTAAAGTCAAGTCAGACACGCTGACAAGCAACTGACCTCCCTGAAATGTTCAACACCGCCAGAATTGGGAAAAAAATGTTGCACAAGGCTGCTGCAACAACCAGAAAATCTTTCAGACAGGGTGAAGCTTCTCCTGTCTTTAAATAAGTATGTCTTCATTGTGGATAGGAAAGCAAACACCAAAACTTCTAGAGGGAAAAGACAGAATAAATATTTATAATAATGCAATTGGCAGACAATTTCATCCAAAGCAACTTACATTGCATTTAAGGTACACATTTACATTTTATCAATGCTTGCTTTTCCTGGTAATCAAATCCATGACCTTGGCATTGCTAGCACTATGTTTGAGCTACAGGAAAGCTTGAGCTGAATGTTGTGCTTACAACATTCAGTGTTATATTACAGAAAGGTCTTTATTTGAGGTGTTTGCATAGGTAAATATCACTTTGAAGCCGACTTTCCACTATCTTCATCATTCGCATATGATTGCTGCATTTTGCCCCCTAGTTGCAGTCGCACAGAAAATTTAATTAGTTGTAGAGCAGCTGATTCCCTTTGTTTAATGATGAATTATGAATATACCCACACAAAACAAAAGGCCAGCTATATGTCTAAAAGAAGAACAATTATAACATATTTATTATATTATAACATATTTTAACAACTATAAAATATTTATAAATAAAAAATAAATTAAATTAATAAATAAATAATATATTAATTATAAGTTATATAAATTTCCAAAATATTTATTTATAACCACCTATTTTAGAGAAATAGCATATAAATAATAACCTTTTAGTGGAAAAATAGCGGGAATTTTGGACGTTTTGCTCACAGTTTTGATCTGAATACATCACAGTTGTGGATTATTTATGGATTATTGTGATGTTTATATCAGATGTTTGAAAGAAAAACAAAGTCATTTTTAAAGCTAATTAACACAAGTAATAGTTTAAAAAAATTTAAAAAATTCATAATTTCAGAGATTGTGTATAAATAATAACATTTTAGTGGAGAAATAGTAATGCTCAAATTTTGCTAACTATTTTGATGTGAATACATCATACATCATTTGTTTAATAAAGTCTAAATATTTTAATGCATCCAGAGTTCAAATCAGATCAAAAAAATGTGCATACCGAATGATCGGGAATATTCAACTCCATGAAATTCCATTAATCTTCATCAGAAATGAATGACTTCTGGTCTGCTGTTTATCAGAGATAGTGAAGAGTAACGATATAGGGTCAAGTGTTTTGCAAGCAGGTGTTGAAGCGAGGCTATTGTTATCTTGCTGAGGTGGACAATAAAATGGGCAAAAATGACTATAGATTTGCATTGAAAGAGGGACCTGAGATCTATCTAGAGACCAGAATACCATAGATGCTCTTTTGACTTAAGCAACCATCCAGGGCACCCTGAGCAACCACATAGGAACACACTAAAAACCACCCAGCAACACTCTTGCATTGTGGCAGTGAGTTTTACATGCACTGAAAAAAAAAAACAACAAGCAAAATGTACTTCATTTTTTATTTTGCAAGTTTTTGCATGCATATTTTTTAAGTAAAATTTAAGTATGGAATTAAGTCAAATCTACTTAACTAAGTTATATAAAATTAGCAAAGGAAATAAGTAAATTTAACATGGCCAGTTAAAGTTTGATGAGTAATTTCTACTTAATTATTTTAAGTTTACCCTGCAATACTGAAGTACATTTCACATTGTCATGGTTTGTAAACTCAACTCTAACAACATAGCACTGGGAAAAAATGCCATTAAAGCATGTGGCTCACTTACAAAAATGTATGTAAGCAAATGGACAGCTCTTTGTTATTTTTAAGGTAATATCTTGACTCAATGTAGTTTTTAACCAAATGAACACAGAGACCTCAATACTTGGCACATGATACACAATGACGGTAACAATCAGTAAATAGTGTTTGAGTATGAATGGGTCATTTTAAGTAGAAAATGAACTCTAGATGTCACAAGTTACTAAACCTAACAACAAAAGCACCATAAAACAGTGTAAATACATCTCGAAAACAGCAAAAAAAATAAATAAAAAAAATTACCTTAATAATTATTCATGCCCAAGTGCATGATGGGAAAAATGGGATCATGACTTTGATATTTACTTAAACAATCTTTGTAAAAATAACAAACAATTCCAAGTAAAATATACTTAAGTTCAAACTTTAAATTCTACAAGCTCAAATTGAGTACTAATATTTAATTTACTCTTTTTTTTTATTCTTGCCTGAACTAAATTATTTAATGTAGAAATTGCATTTGTTTTTCTGTATTATTTACTTCACCACAAAATTATTTTTATCAGTGTGGGAAAGCAAAAAAAATCTTGTTTACTTTATAAGTTTCTATTGGTTTACATTCCATTTCTCATCTCTGATCTCTTTTATTTCTCTCTTCTGCTCTCAGACCACCTGTGGTTTTTTCTGCTACTTTCCCATTCCTTGCTTCTCTCGCAGTCTGTTATTCTCTTTCCCTTCGTCTCAGTCTTTCTCGCTCTCAGTCGGACAGTGTTCCTTCTGTGTTGTGACCTGGATTCACAGTAACAGTAGAACGGAGCTAAAACAAAACCAGCCTCTGTCTGTGTGTGTGCGTGCGTGCGTGCGTGCGTGTGTGTGTTTAGACACGTCAACTGACTAAATTTTTGTTTTCACTGGCTTCAGGAATTGTAATTGTTCTTGTCAGGCGTGTGCATATTGTACATCAGGAAGCAGGTAAATATTATTTAAATAACATCCACATGCTAGTCCAATACTTGTCTGCAATGTTATTACTGCACTGCAATGTGTTTTCACACTATTGCACGCAATTGACCCAGTGTCTGACCACAGAAGAGTTCACAAATCAGATCTCTTGAATATCTCAACTGTTTCTCTAAGACAGCTATGCAATTAAATTTATTTTATTTTAATTTATTAAATGAATTAAATGATATTTTCTCTATAGAAATAGATTCCAAGACATCTAAAACATGTCTCAAACTGTGCTCAGATGTTCTCAGGTGGAGTCTGCAGTCAGATGAATATAAACTTTTCTCATTTCATTCTTCCAAGGCCGAACAATCTGAGCTGGTATCTACATTCATTTAATATCTCTTTATTCATTCTGTATGTCAACAATTGTCTCATTTGTGGCTGTTTTTATTTCTCCAGAGGAATTTTAATAGAAACATCTGTTAACACATAAATAAAACAACCAAAATCTCCATTAAGTCTCCTGAGCTTTGAAAGAGCCACTGAGTAACACTCACACAAGTCCTGCAATGTTTGAAGAGGAATGTGATGAGGAAATTAGTTTGATAAGCCTTATATCTAGTGGCAAACACAGGCTTGTACGGTGGACTACGTTTCACAACTGTAATCAGAAGATTTAGGTACCTGGTTACTCAAATTTTACAAAGAGGACTGAATACAGGAAAGGTGTGGGGTTTCTGCGGTTCCTTCAGCCAAACAGAGCATTAGGAAAGGAGACAACAGGAAATATGTTAAAACTATAGTCCCAAATTTATTTGTTGTGGCCAGAAGTGAAGCAAAGCACATTAAGTGTGAAGTATTGACTGCTGTGATTAAACATGAAAGTCCATTTACTATTTTCAAATCAGCTTCCAAATGAAAATGAGTATTTCTGAGTCCCTGTATGCATGTAGAATGTAATTGTATACTTATAATTTGCAGTTGTCAGACACCAAGCAAAGAGACTCCCATTTTCTCATACTCTGACAGTCTTTTCATAGGTATGTGTGTGTATTCACACATTTGTCTCTGCTCAAGTGTGCAATATGTGCTTTAGAGCTTCTGTGAAACATTTGTTGTGTGGAGGCAATAAGTGACAGTGAAGAGAGAGTGTTTATTAACCAAAGACCTTCCAGCACAGATTGAATGATGGTTAGGTTTTGTTCATAGCCACAGTGCGCCATCTGCTGGTGTTCGATGTAAATAAAACAAATCGCTCTAATTTATGCTCAATGAATAAAGCTTTCAGTGTGAAAATGTAATGACTGATATGAATCAAGGTCTTTCATCTAGTTCTAATTATTATTATTATTATTATGTCAATAGATCATTGATCGTATAAATGATGTTGGGTTGTTTTTTTCACCTAACAATTTTTTCCCTCACATTTAACTTCCTTAACATAATGTTTCTGGAAGTGTTTTTGTTTGTTTGTTTACGTTTTTCTTTCTTATTTCCAGTGATCATGATTATTATAATTTTCTTTGGTGATTATCATAATTGAAGGTTGATAGATCATTAGTCTTGTATTACTGTAATAGTAATACTGATAGTATTACTGTAATAAAATAATAAAACTCCAGACACAGATTTTTTTTAAAGATGAAACCCAGTATAAATTACATTCAGTAAATATTTAATTAAATGTATATTAAGTTTATTATATTGGCAGAGGGAAGCACAATAATAAAGTTTGGTTAGCTACATTACTTACATTGTTTTAATAATAATAATAAAACATGAAAAATCATAATGAAGTGCAATACTAATAAAATATGGTTACTCTATTTCTTTTTTTTTTTCATTTATTTATTTCATTTTTACAATAAGGGTGCTAAATTGTCTTTTTTTTTTTTTTTTTTTAAATAACTGAAATTACTAAAATAACTTAAAATAAAATAAAAATTCTACTCCTAGAGTTATAGACTTCATCTACCAGGCTTGGCTGTTCTGACTTCCCATAGCTGATGATCAAATATCCCAAAACCCTTCAGACATCCATTTACATTTTCTGACTACATGAATGAGCCGTAAAGCTCATAAATTACTGCTGTTGACAACAAAGCTCCAGGTCGTGTAAGTTCTTTGGTGCCTTGCATGCTCTGCACGTCTGATTTCTCCTCACAGTGCTCAAAGATGTGGAGGCCCAGCTTCGCCTCGGGACAATTGAGAGACTGCACAACTATCACAAAGGCTGAGAACGGTCACTGATGCTCGAGGAGGCAACACACGGTATGTGAACTTTAAACAAGATCTTTTTATACAATTTCAGTTTGAGTGTGTAAATATCTTTCAGTTACAATTATGTATTTTGTATGACACTTTCAAGGAAGACACCAGGTTGAACAATCTTCGAAATTTTTCGAGCGTTGTACTACAGAAGAAAGTAAGGTTTGAAATGACATGAGGCTGAGTAAATAAATAATGAAAGTAAATAATGAAACATATAAATATATCATTGGTATTTTTCCCGCAAAGTGGTTGTAAATGGATACCATTGTTTGCTCTGTAGCTAGCTGCAACATTTAGCTAGCTTTTAGCTGTTATCTATTATCTGATTAACAGTGAAGACCTTCAGATTTCTTATCATTGCAATGAACTGAGACCGTCAGCTGTGTGACGCAACCATTCAGTATTCAAATGGCAACTCACAGAAAATGATGAGCCTGCCTTGGCCTGCGGGAAACTGTTCATAAACCACCATAAAATATTTTTATGCTTACATTTGTGTGGATTTCTCATTTAGATAAGCTGGCCCTATTACGACACAAGTTTGCCACAGCTATTTTTATTTGGAAATTTTACAATTAGCTTCACATCATTACTAGAAATATAATGTATTGGCATTTTAGTTCCAAGTAAAGTGCAATACTGATAGTATGTACTTACCAGTGTTAAATTGTGTAAGTGTAGTCTTGCACAAATCTTTAATATGTCAGTTGCTTCTTCCAGTTTAAACTAAGACTTGGAGCTTCTCATATTTTACCTGTGAGGAAAAAGACCCCACTAAAGTCACATTTAGAGTCATTTAGAGTTTCAGAAGAGATCTCAACAATGTCTCACATGTACACCTTCTACAGAGGCACCATCGAGAGCATTCTAGGGTCTGAGAGTAACGCAATTTCAATTCTCTGTGTGTATGTGCTGTACATGTGGAAGAATTGACAATAAAGCAGACTTGACTTGACTTGACTTGACATTGTGCTCAAGTCTGTCTGTAATCAAATATGAACTCGTACATTTCTTGTCAAACGTTTCTAACGAAACCAAATGATCTGAGCTGATGATCAAGGCCATCCAACTGTCATCGGCAATGTGAAAAGTATGACCCTTTCCTGTAAATGAGAAACATTATGTAAGCATTAGCACAAGCACTCATGCAGAAACACTCATGGTGACCAACAAAAACAGGACCAAATCTGTTTTCACTCCTAAAGAAAAGTTTAGGTTAAGAGAAGTTTATCAGTTAAGGCAGCTTCCGAAAGATGGGTTAGAAAGACAAACTACTGTACTGTTCCTTTCATCACACACACACACACACACACACACAGAGAGAAGTGACTCTAGGTGTTCTCCTCCTCGCTCAAGCACTCCTAATTGGCCACATGCTGAGTAATGTGACCAATGAGTTTCAGGGCCGGCTCTCTTCATTGCATGTGTGTGTTTGTTGGAGTTCATCAGTGCGTCTGACTCTTTTGGTATCTCCTACAGAAGGATCTGGATTGGTTTTACACTCCGGCCGAGGATCTACGGTTCCTCACGTTCTAGATCTCACTTGAAAGTTTCACACTTCGTCAAAAAGCACTGAGGAATCCCTAATAAACACCAAAGAGACATTTGGTGAGTAAAACTCTGTGTGTGTGTCAGTTTTATGCTCTGTTTGAGAAATTATTAGATAAGATTTATACCTGGAAGGGAGAAATAGAAGATATTTCATCTTGGGAAACCATGACTAATCACAGTCTCAGCAGACAAACTCTCTATTGAAAACAAAACAGCATCCGGATCTTCACAAGGCAGTGTATGTGTTTGTGAATAATTGTTTATTCATAAAGGATGCATTTCATAACATCTACTTTTTTTCTCTTAAAGGAAAATTCACCCAAAAGAAAAATGGTCTTCATTTACTAACCTTAACATCATTCCAGTGACTTTTCTTCTTCAATAGAATACAAAAGGTGATTTAAAAAAAAAACGGGTCTGTCAAGATCCGAAATAATAAAAATAGCATCATAAAATTAGACTCTTACATTAATAAAGACTGAAATTTAGGTCTTCCCATCTGCCAAAGCTCTGAAATGGACTACAAAAATATGGCATTGATGTCATTTGGCACCAAGCATCATTGCTCTTTAGCCAAAAACAAAAAAACTTTTAGGTTTTGCTAAAGCTATCATATGACAAAGCTATCATACGACTATGAATATAGTGTATGCGTAGTACTGACTACTTTTATAGTCATTTTATGGTGCTTTTAGTCGTTTTGGACCAAATACGGGCCCTTTTTCACAAAAAAGTAGCAAGGACACTTAAAAAAAAAATTTA
>NW_015546037.1:607581-620999 GCF_001515605.1 Sinocyclocheilus anshuiensis | reverse complement strand
GAGAGAGAGCCTAGGAGAGAGAGAGAGAGAGGGGCGCACACACACACACACACACACACACACACACACACACACAAAGGTCCAGGTTAATCTTATATCCAGGAATCAGCTACTCATTGTTTTGCTGTTGTTTCTCATGTGTCAAAGTAAGCATTCACAAGGTGAGGTATCATTGAGGTAGCTTAATAATTGCAAGATGTCAATCAAAGATATGACTGATGAAAGGGGAGAAAGAAAATAAAGAACTGCTAGAAAAAGGAATCCTGAAATGCAAAGAAAATTATGTTATCAAATCTTGGCTAGATTTAACTCAAACTACATTCTTTAGTTTTTAAAAATCAATTTGTAAAAATGTAACCTAGACATTGCAGCAAACAGAAATATCTTGACTTAACATGAATATATGTGTGTGAAAAGCCCTATTTGCTAATATGTATCATGATTCTGTGTAAAATCACATGGTATCATCTAAAATATGCCTGAATATTTAACCTGATTAGGTGTACAGCAAAAAAAATCAATTTCTTATTCAGTATTTTTGTCTTGTTTTCCAGTACAAATATCTAAACACTCATAAATCAAGGCACATTTACTTGAGAAGCAAAATGGCTTAATATACTAATAAGTCTGAAAAATGTATCAAAATTAAACAAATTTAGGCCTAAAACAATAAATAAATATCTGGCAGTGGCTATTTTTCTAACCACATTGGCCGATTTTTTCACTTAATTTTGATACATTTTGCAAGACTCCTTATTGTATATAATTTTGCTATTATTTTGTAAATATGTCTTGATTTAATAATGTTTAGATATTATTTTGACTGAAAAACAAGACAAAATAAATTTTTTGCAGTAATAAAAGAAAAAAAAGTATGCGTATAAAAGCAAACTTAAAAGGAAAGGAATAAAATATAAAAGGAAACTTAGTTCCATCTGTAAATATGACCAGTGTCACGCCGTCAACTGAAAGCCCATCATTCATAAGTTAATGAAATCTCGTATGAAGACAAGCAACAATATGGTTATGTGGCAATGACTCTGTCTGCAAAGAATCTGTGCAAATGAATGACATTCATACACAAGGAGCCAGTGTAGCATCAGATGTCCACAGATTGTGGTACGCTAGAGGTAGAAATGACATTATCAGCCTGGAGTTAATCCATTGAACAGGACACATAAAGAGAGATGTGTTTTTATCGCCCTGTGACCAGATCCGATCACATGAATAACATGCGCCGCAAACACGCACATGGCTACGGTCTACTGGGATTTATCATGTAATGGATTCCTTCATGAAGTTTAGGTTAAGATATACAGAAAATCTTCATGCGTACTTCATTGACAGGGAGCAGGGGTTATATTGGGCCAAGGATCTGGAATGGTACCTCCGACTGAACAGTGAAAAAATAATTATTAGCATTTTGTCAATCTAATAATATTTGTAATCAGTGTGTCCTCATTTCTGGTAGACATCAACTAAACATCATCAAATATATATATATATTGAGGCAGTTCATCTGTTTGTTTGTTTATTTTTTGTGTGTGTGTTTTTGTGTGTGTGTTTTCTTTTTCTTTTTAATTTAGTGGGTGGGTTTTTACGCTGATTGTTTTTCTTTTTCTTGGTGTTTAATAAAACCTTAAAACCATAAATAAAATAATAATAAAAAATAATAAAAATGGTGCCAGAATGGTGTAATTATAGAATGTACGGAATGAAAAGTTAAGTAAAATCGTTCATGAATATTATCCTAAATTTCTGTCTGTTACATTGTTTTTATTGTCAATCAAAATTCAAACTGTTACTTTTTTTTTGGTAATTTAAATTAAGCTGAAATAAAACAAAACATAAATATTCGATGAAAAACTTAAACTTGAAATCTTAAAAACTTAATTTAAAGTATTAAAATTATATATATATACTTTTATTCAGCAAGGATGCATTAAATTAATCTGGCAAAAGATTTTCATTTCTAATAAATACAGTTCTTTTGAACTTTCAATCAAATTTGTAAAAAATAAATAATAATAATAATAATTCAAAACTTATCATGTTTTCTACAAAAATTTATAATTACAAGAAATGTTTCTTGAGCACCAAATCAGCATATTAAAATGATTTCTAAAGGATCATGTGACACTGAAGACTTTAAATGAGAAATGTGTAAATTTGCCATCACAAGAATAAATTACTTTTTAAAATACATTAAAATAGAAAATAGTTTTTTCTAAATAATGTCACAATATTACTATTTTTACTGTGTTTTGATCAAATTTATGTAGCCTTGGTAAGCATAATTATATTTAATCATTTATTTGATCATTATTCTTTTCCCTAGCTATTATTTTTTATTTCCAGTAAATATATTAATATAGCAAAATTCTACATTGAAACTGTCATGTCTTATCTTGTTTAAGTTCACCAGAAACACCACCAAATTTTTGGGGATTTCCTAACCCCGAAATCCCATTTTAACCCCTGGCGGGGATCAAGGTCAGGTCAGATTATGCTAGAATTCGAAGATTTAAAGCAAACCTCACTCATCTTCAGCTAGCAATTTTCCCCCATTAGGAAAACATCCAGAAGTGGAACATTCCCTCTCCGGGAGAGAAGCCGGAGGGCAAGTTAACATTTGTTAAATGAAAATGTCACAATCTGCTCTTATTTACAGTTTAACCTGAAGCGTTGGCATCCAAACAGCCTCACGCTCAGGCACTTTCATTTAGTGCGCCTGCATGATATTTACAGACACATTTAACTTGTTATACAAGTGACTGGTACACTAGTCTTTGTCAGCTTCTCTAGCACACAATCTAATATCATTAAACAGAGTGACACATTGAAAAAACATTGTGCTACTGGAGTTCTTTTTTCTTTTTATTATTATTTCAGTGCTTTGCTTTTTAGTGTCAGACTAATTACTCACAGTCGTCTGGTAGAGAGAGACAGCACAAATAAAAGAGCGGATTAAACACACATTCCTGCTGTCCTTTCCATAAACACACCCCACTGAGAAACATCACCAATTAAATCACCTGGCAGCCACATCAGTGCAGAAGTACACACACTACACAACATCTCTGCCTTCTCTTCCTCAATAATAACACAGGTGACTAATGTTCATACTGCTGGTTAAAATGTCAAAGGAATAGTTCACCAGAAAATCTGTTGTTGTCATCCTTAATGTAGTTCTAAAGCCAAAAGGAGAAACATTTTACATTAAAAAAAGGACAAACACCATAAAAGTAGTTATGGTGTTAATAAACAGCTTATACATCATATTTCATCATATATATATATATATATATATATATATATATGGAGCATAATACACCTCCATACAAATTCTTCAAAATGTCTCCTTTTGTGTTTCTCAGAACGAAATAGCAGGTAACCATACAGATTTTGATTGACACGTGTTTGAAATTTCATTTTGATTTTTTGAGGTGAACTTTCCTTTTACGAACATCAGATTTTAATATGCAAAAGTGTAGAAATGCAGCATGTGGAGCTGATATGAGGTGCTCTTTGCTCACCTTTCCAGGTGCGAGCCTTTTGCCAACTTTCCATCACCATGACAAGCACCACCAGCAACCAAAAGGCCGTCTCCTGCCCCCTGATGACCAAACTTCCCCGTCAGCGGCTGGTCAGCAAGGACGGCCGGAGCCTGATGCGAGGCAGTGCCCCGGGCTCCAGAGAGACGTGGTTCGGGGCCCTGCGGGACATGTGGGGGACGTGGCTGGCGCTGCGGTGGCGATGGGTGGTGCTGGCGTTCTGTGGTTCATTCCTGCTTCACTGGCTGCTGTTCGCGGTGTTGTGGTACCTGCTGGCCCGTGTCAACGGAGACCTGGAGGTGCCTGATCATGACTCTCCACCGCCCGGTCATGTGCTGTGTGTCAAACACGTGACGGGCTTCACTGCCGCCTTCTCTTTCGCCCTCGAGACGCAGCTGACCATCGGTTACGGCACCATGTACCCCAACGCTGACTGTCCGACTGCCATAGCGCTGCTCGCCCTGCAGATGCTGCTGGGACTCATGCTGGAGGCCTTCATCACCGGTACACACCACACGGCAGTCTTCTACTTCACTGCATGAAGCCTATATAAGAGATACAACTTTCCTTGGAAATATAGATTTTAAATTAGTTTAGAGGAATTTACAAGAATATTCCAGATTCAAAACAAGTAAAGCTTAATCAACAAGCACCTGCCATTCAAAAAAAAAATCAAAGCTGCATTAAAAAAATTTTACAGTGAGGATTTAAAAGCGTAATGACGAACCTACATTTTATATATATATAGCAAGTAATATTTTATTGATTAATTTTATTTATTTACTGAATTATTCTATTTGCAGTTTTTTAGTTCCTTTTTATTCTATTTTCTAAAATGCTAATTTCCTATTTTCATTTTATTTCATATATATTTTAAATTAATATTTTATATTAGTTGTTTTTATATTTTTTCAGTTTCAGTTTAATTTAATTTAATTTTTAACGTTTTTGTAATCTTGTTATGTGCTTTTGTCATTTATATTAGTTTTTATTTTTACAAATATTTCTATATAGCTTTGATTAATTTTCATTTAAATAATTCTGTTTGTAGTTTTTTAGTTCATTTTTATTCTATTTTTTTAATTTTCAAAATTCAGATTTTCAATTTTCATTCTATTCATTCTAGCAAATGCTTTATTAAAATTATTAGCACCTCAAAAAAGAAAAAAAAAACTACCTCTTCTATTAAAACATATTATTTGAGTTGTTAATCTGTTTAAATCTTCATTTTTTTCATACTTTTCACAGATCATTTTTTGGTGTAATACACAGAAAGGCCAGTAAAAAATCCCACTAAAATCATGTTAACATGGATATTTATTTATATACACACACACACACACACACACACACACACACACTGTATGTATTATATATATCAGATGTTAAGTAAAATGTTTACCAACCAATGTGTGTGTATGGGTTTTACATTAAGGATTTTAAACTGCTTTTCAACCAGAAAACATATAGAATAAGCACATAACTCAGGCATTTCCAATGCTTAAACCAGATATCATCATACTGTATATCTGTTGATTTTTTCAGCACGTTGCCCTGTTTATAGGTAAACCAAACTGTAACTTAAAGTCTGAAGTCAACATATTATTAACTCTTTATTATTACCTATAGTTACCTCAGAAAATCTCACAATGACCTATAGATAAAGAGTGTAGAGTCAGTCATGGGACTGAGTTCACACGCTTTAAGCAAAGCACCAGTAAAAGACTCTTTGATGAGTATATACTAAATAAAACTTATCACGAATACTTTGCCTCTGAACTATAGGGTAAATGCAAACGCATCACAATTCTGGCTTTGTAAAGCAGACAATCCTGTTACTGAAGCCCTCAGGAGAAATGCAGAAGGACCTGTAGATGCCCTGCTATTGAACTAGAAAATATAAATGGATGTAACAGTATGCACTGAAATCAGGGGTACTTGATCCTACTTTAGAATTTTAGTTTATTAAGCCACCCATAAACACAAATACTGTAAGTGAACTTACAAATGCAGCCAGAAAGAAGCAGCATAAACTTTCCAAGATGGCAATGTTATCAAGGGGCTCTGTAATACCCTTAGAAAGCCATCCGTTAACATTCCCATTCATCTTGATGGGATGGGTTTTAATAATGGGTTTCTGTACTGGTGGCCCAGGAGTGAAGTACACAATCTGCATGCTGCCATCTTGGCTCAGTTCTGCAGACAGGTTTTGTGAGCCAATCAGTTGAGCTGCAGGTGTCATGTGACTAATCACTCTTTTATAGCAAATATCCGGTTCTTTGATACCAAAGACAGCAAACAGGGAAAAACCCATGCATACTTTTTAAGAACATTTACTAGAATATAATGAAACCTTAGCTTACAAAAAAATGTATTGGCTGTCAAGTGAAGAAAAAAATGTAGAAAAACGTGTAGTTACAGAATCTACCAGCAGGGGCTGACTGCTCAGGTAAACCAGTCAAACCAATGGCCACTTTAGGAGTTTTGACCAGGATTGCACAAAATTCAGAATTTAAGAATTATGTGTGAACAGGAAGTTTAGTTGGAATGACAGGAAGTGGAATTCACTAATCACAATTCATACAATGGCAACAGATAATTGTATTTTGGGAAATTACGTTTTTTTTTTCCATTCTTGCCCATGTATATATAAAGTAGGTAAAAAAAAATAAATAAATAAATACATTTTGTGACATTTCAAACTAATCCATCTGTTTCTAAACAATTTATAGATTTAAAAAAAGAAAAAATTCTCTCTTCTCAGTACATTTGTGGCAAGGTTTGTCTTGACAAACTTACCTTCTCTAAAAATAAAGTATTATTATTATTATTATTATTATTAGCATTTAATTTATTTACCTTATTAGTTAAATCGTTTATTTTGGAGTTTTATTTGGCTTCTTTATCATCAAAGTTTGTCCAGATATATATATATATATATAAAATTAAATGTACAAATTTCTATTGCTATTATTATTATAAAGTATTTTCTTATTCAATCATTTATTTTGCAGATTTATTTAGAGCATTTTGTTTTTATTTCAATTCCTTTTCATCCAAATTCTTTTTTCTGTCACTGCTCAGGTGCATTTGTGGCTAAATTCTCCCGCCCTCAAAAGCGCTGCGGTGGGATCCTGTTCAGTCCTCAGGCCGTAGTGTGTGAGGTCAGAGGTCAGCGTTGCCTGATGTTCCGCGTCTGTAACCTGCTTCCACGGCCGCTGGTGGACGTGTGTGTGAGCGCCGTTCTCTACGAAGAACGTGACGACCACGAACTCCACCAAACCGCGATGGAATTCAGCGTCGATAACCTGGAGTCACGACCTTGCCCTCTTTTCCTGTCACCTCTGACCTTTTATCATCCTTTAACTCCAGCCAGCCCTCTAAACAACACTCCAAGCACCAAACACTTCGAGCTGGTGGTGTTCCTCACCGCTTCTCAGGAGAGCACGGGCTCCGGCTACCATAAGAGGACGTCCTACCTGCCCGATGAGATCCAGTATGGCAGCTGCTTCACCAAGGTGACGTCTCGGTACGGCAAAGGCTGTAGCAAAGCCGAAAGCATGCGTTATTTTGACACGCAGCCCTGTCCGCTCACGCTCCCAAACACACACACCGGCGACACACTGGAGAAAGAGCACGTGGTGGTCCAGATCAACGGAGAAGGCAGTGACCGGGTGGAGTAGCAGTGCTTTATTTTTATGCAAGGGTGTATGATTTCATAAGAATTCTCTGCTCATGAAAAGGGCATTTCATTTCTCAACACAACCTCCAGTTTATGACTTTTTATCCCAAAAGACAACCTCAGTTAGTTATGATCTGATATGTCAACCCGTCCCGTTAGAAACCCATCAAAACCATTTTTGCTGCTACGGACACATTTGTGTTTTCCAGAGCAACACAGATGAGTGATGGCTGCTTAAGATCTTGTTGGCAATAAGAGGATTCTCCAATAATTGTAAGTGACCCTGAATCCACTGACACCACAAAACCACCAGTTTAAGCCCTTATTTGTTCGGCGCCTGGACAATGTCACTGCGGTACCTGTAATGTATGTATCTGTGTCAGAAGGGCCCGTTTTCAAAATATAAATTATTAAAGCGCTACACACAGTGCTGGGTAGATTCCTTACAAATTGTAGTCCGTTACTGATTACAAATTACATGATGGAAATGATAGTTTGTAATGTAATCTATTGGATTACACATATCAGATAATGTATTCAGATTACTTTTAGATTACTTTTGACCTAAAATATATTCCATTCTTTGTTGTCAACATCATGAAATGTTTTAAACATTACATTAAGCCAGGGATTTGTGAATGAACTACAGGGGGTTTGTGAATTGATGAAAAGCTGGAAGACTTTCCAAATGTATAAACGCAGTAGAATTAGGAATAGATAGGAAGACAGAAAAATTTAAGAGAGAGCGAAAAAAGAAATTATGGCAAATCAAATTATGAATAATTTACTGCCATTGTGTGAATATGTAATCATGTAAACTATAAAAAAAGTAACTGTAATCCGATTATGAGCATTTTAAAATGTAATATAATCTAATTACAAGTACTTCATTTTTGGAATCTGATTACATCGTCCAGATTATTCTGTTACTACCCAGCACTGGCTACACAGACAAGGGTCATCCTTGTCCATAAAGTATTTTAAACCAACTATATGTTATGGATAGTTCAACCAAAAATGAAAACTCTGTCATCATGTACTCTACAGAAGTGGATGTTCATTTATTCATATAGAGCGTTGCCGTGATGATGTATTTTTGTAGGCCAACTCGGAAGTTCACTCTGGTTCCCTCGACAAAAACCCAATAGCATTTTTCCACAGTTTTTTGGATTATTGCATAAATGGAAGTCGGTGGTCAGCAAAAGTTTATTATTCTTACACCATGGTCGCATGACTTGCACCATTAAGCTTACAACAACTCTTTCAGTCTTTATTTATAACATTTTCCCTAAACGTCTGAGTTAAAATAGCTTGCAATAGCGTGATTATAAACACAGAGGCTGTAAAAGCAGACTAGAAGTGAGAAGATAAGTTTATCTGTTTGGCACACTGACGTTTAATGTCGTGATCAGCCTCTGTAGTCTCATTTAGACACTTGTTAGCGACCTCCTTTTTGAAGTGAAAGATTAAAAAAAACTAAAAAACAAAGGAGTATTACTAGAGGATTTTTATGTCGTAGAGTAAAATATCTTGAGCTTGTGTTAACCACAGACTTAAATTTAGGCATTTAACCAAAAACCCAATCAAAAAACCCACTGGCTTCAGAAACCAGAAGTCAACCAAATGCTTGTTTCTGGATTTTGGCCTACAAAAATATGTCATCCCTGCAGCACTTATTATTATTAAACACTCAATGGAAATAAAATGACCTTTTTTTATATTTGGTTGAACTATACCTTTAAAGTGTTCATTAACACCCCTATTAAAGGTGGGGTAAGCGATTTCTGGTAGCCAATGTTGACATTTAAAATCACCAAAACATAAACACCCCCCTACCCCAAAAGGGTCTCGCCCCTATTTTGATAGCTCCGCCCCACACATACATACGCAACCCAGGCAACGATTAGTTCTGTGAAACAAAGCAAAACCAATGTTACACCGTGTCTACACCGGACGCGAGCAGTGCGGTGCGACAAAATACTATAGAACTCCTTATAATCAGTGATGCTGTCTACAGCATAGATATATATACATATCTATGGTCTACACTGGATGCAGCGCGGCACGACACGACAAATCCCCGACAGAAAACTGCTGCTGCGTTCTATTTATGACATGTTGACACAAATTTCAAATGATTTTCAATGGTAGCTTTGTCACATCCAGTGTACTAGACAGACTTTAGCTGTTACGGCGCAGACACGGTGTTACTCACCTATCGAGAAGAAACAAAGCAACTTCGGCGTCCGATCGCAGGCCTTCCGCTCCTTGAGTTCTCTCCAGCGCTGGAAATCTGATCCGATATTTACACGGGTCCTACATCTTGCCAGCACGTTCTCCTGTTTTATTGTTGGTTTCCTCTTTTCTGATCATTTGGAATGAGGATAAAAAGATTTTTAAAAAAAACATGCAAATAAGTTCAAACATCAATTATATCTACTATATCCTGAATATTATGAAATTTAAGATGGCCGCCTCTGATGACGTCATAATATGCAAATTAGACGAGTATATTTACACCCCACATAAACTTTCAGTCATGCCCAACATTTTTCTAATTTACAGTAGATCTCTATCTTTAAGCCCTTTCAAGCCACAAGCTTTTGAAATCTTGATGTCAAAATCCAGCATTTTTCCCAAAAATCCCTAGCGCCTAAAGGGTTAAGCCTTCTTTTGTTCCGCAGACGTTTTTCCTCTTTTGTTTTTTATCCGCCATCTCGATCTTTCTGTCGCTCGGCTCAGTTAATGTCCGTCCCGTGCACTGAACGCTCTCCTCCACATCATGAGTAGACATGCCCCTTACTGCTGATTGGCTACAAGTTTGTTTTGCTATTCGGCCGAATCAGTTTTCTAAAGCATTTTTGAAAAATCGCTTACCCCACTTTTAAGTGCCTACTGACAAACTTTTTTTTTTCCACCAAAGTCATGAAATGGACTTTTGGATGAAGACATTGAATATTGAACTGAACATTAACAGTGATGTAAATAATAAAGTATATAGATAAATAGATTATTTACTAGATTATTTTTGGGAAAGAAAATCTCAATATTATCAGTGCAATGCAATCTATGCAATAAAACAAATAAAAAATGAGCACAATCCTATTGGTGGCAGAACACTATGATTTTTACTCTGTAGGTGATTATGCACATGTACTGTCAATCAGGAAAGACTGACTGCTTTCACTTTATTATTATATGTGTAAAGCATGATTGTTAAACTCTGGAAGGCTGGAAAAGCATTGTATTAATTCAGTTTCCAGCAAACAGGCCACTAATCAAATTCTTTCAAGCTAACTGATCTGTAAAAGAAATGTCTTTATTTTGATATGTGGAACACAAGACTGGATTAAAACATCTGTGAAAATGTTGTGGTTGTGTTTTTTAATCCTTACAGAACATTGTATGCTTTATTAGCAGTAAATATTACATAGTTAACACAATTTATGTCATCAAACCACTTATTTTGCATGTTTTGTTGACCAATTCCTGTGCTGCCATCTAATGGCTCTTTAGAAAAAAGACATGCCACTGATACAACAATTATTACATTTTGCACATATGGATATATATATATATATATATATATATAGGGCCTATAATAGTATATAGTAGAGTTAGACATGCAAATGAATAAAATTATATAATATAATAAACTGATAAATATATTGCAATATAATGTAGGTATAATATAAATATAATGTAGGTTCACTGAAATGTAATTTTAAAGTAATTTTAAAAAACATGCAAAAAATATTTTTTTGAAAAATACAGTGATTTAATGGGCTTTAGTTAAAAGGAGTTACAGGTAGATTTTATGAACATCTGATCAAATACAATTAACCAAAAATTAACAGCAATAATTAGCTGACGAATATGTAGAAAACAGTTAACAAAAAAAGAAAACGGAACAAAATACATGATTAAAATCTATAAAAAATAAAAATATTTTCTTTATTAACTTTATTTCCATGGTTTCTTTTTTCTCAGTTGGTCATAATCAATATTTAGTCCACGACACCATCTTTGCATGTATTTAAAATTATGATTAGCACTGAATAACTTTACAATAAATGTTTTTGCTTCTAAAAATATATAGTTGCTTAGATTAAAATAGAAGCACAAAAAGAAAGAAAGAAAAGAAAAAAGAAAAAGAAAAAGATCTAGTCTATTAGAGTTTAAGTCCTACATTAGAAGTCTCCTGAAATTTCACTGGCGTCATCTCGTCTTCTCCACAGCCATCACCCACGAAACAAATTCCTCATGCATATTTCAGGACAGCTGTAAGCGGCTAATAACGCTAATGCTACTTGTTCAGTGTTCGGCTGTGGTTTTGATTACACATAGGTGTGAGGTTGGAGAAGCAGTGTGTGCATGCGTGTATGTGCTTGTGTGCAAGTAAACTGCTCTCTAAAAGGCGTAGATCTGCTGAACTATAGTTTTAGGAGCAGAATGTGGACTGCAGCTCTTTAAATGCAGCACGCCGTTGTTTTCTTTCCAGTTCCATCTTCTTCTTCTCTTCTTGTTCTTCTCGTATCTCTGCTTCAAACTTACTGCGCACAGACAGAGCCTGAACCTACCAAACACACACAAAATACATGTCATATGCCTACAACATAAATGTAAATAAATGCATTGCTATTGCTGTTGTCCATCTAAAACTATTTATAAATTAATTTCTTAGGTGTGTTCACTAAACTTGAAGCTGAAGACTATATAGCAAAACTAAAAGTACCAAAAACTGTTTTCATTAACTGAAATAAAGTTAAAATAAAGCTAAAATAAAATAAAATATTACATGAAAAATGTAAACTTAAAAAACTTTGAAATGTTGCCTTGGCAATTAATTAAAATAAATCAGCACTAAAATTTCTCCAACCACAACTGGAAAAAAAAAAATCAATAACATTTTTATGTTAACATTTATTTAAATAATTAAAAAAAAACAACTTTACAAACTATTGAAAATGACAAAAGCACATAACAACGTTACGAAAACGTAAACTATAATTCAAATAAAAACTGAAATATAAACATACAGAACTATTAATATTATATAGTAATAAATCAATGGGGAAATATTAATAAATATTATAATTGTGTATAAAATAACACTTGCCATACAGGGTCTATAATACTATATAGCAGCATTTCCCAAATGAGATTAAGATCATGAAAATGCTGAATAAAATTAAATAATAATAGAATAGAATAGAATAGAATAATAATTATTAAAAATATGTATACATAATGTATACATAATAATACTGAAATACAATTAAACTTAAAAAAAAACAAATTTTGAAATGTAACTAAAATAATAACCCTAACCTAACCTAAACATGCAAAAATTGTTGCAAAAATTCGACACTTTATTTAATACAATAAATCATATTTTGAAAGGTTAACATTATTAAAAGTATCAGAATGTACTTTAAGTAAATAATTTAGGACATAGAGGTTCAGCTAAAAAACAAAAATCTGTGCTTTTTATAGTGTAACAACTGTCCTCTGTAATATTTTTTTATTGTGTTCTTTGAAGATTTCAGACTTTCATGTACTTACACTGTATGACCACAAGGGGGAAGCTATGAACATGCTTGCCCATGCATCAAAACACACACAAACATAAAAACCCACAAACCTTTGCCTCAAAGAAGTCCCTCGCTCCAAGAACGCCTTCGGTCGAGACGTCGATCTCTGAAAGTCGAGCGAGAGCCATCAGACCGCTCTCTTCCTGCAGCTCACCTGCGGCGGCCCTCCGGAAGATCAACAGGAACTGACAGAGATGGACAGATTACGATTATAGGGAAATTTCAATGGCTTAAAGGTTATCAACATTTCTATGCAATTCTAAAAATAAACACAAAAGATTCTGATATCGGTTGCCATGTCAGCATATATAAACCATCAATTCAGCTTTGTTTTGATTTCCCAAACTGAAAGATACAGCAGATCTTTCCTTTTAACAGCTACACAGTATATACTAAAGAGTAGATTCTTTAAAATGTAATTTTGGTTGTTAAAATTTAAGTGCAATTTTATGTAAATTAATTTTAGATCATGTCCAAACAGAACTGATTTCATTGAGGGGAAGGGAGAGGTCAAAAGAGTGACCTTATATCGGGTTTCCCCCCTTTCTCTGCACAATCTGTGTGTGTGTGTGTGTGTGTGTGAATCAG
>NW_015546037.1:582161-607163 GCF_001515605.1 Sinocyclocheilus anshuiensis | reverse complement strand
ATCTGTGTGTGTGTGTGTGTGTGTGTGTGTGTGTGTGTGTGTGTGTGTGTGTGTGTGTGTGTGTGTAATCTTATCCATGTGGAATGTCTGTCCAATCTGAAGAATGAGAGAGACACCACAGACACACAACAGACTGACTGTACTGAACACACAGCTGCACTGTCACCTGTTTTTGTGTTGGGGGTCACATTTAAAAAACTGATAAGGTGTTTTTGTAGTAAAAACTTTTAAAAAACTGATGTAATTTGTCAAAATATGGGCAAAATTTCAACATTCCATTGTAATTCAGTATAACATATATTTATGTAAAAATTAACCATACTTATTCTGACCTGTGCTTACTAAAATAAATAAAAGAAAAAGTGATCATATAAAACTTTATCATGTTTTAAATGATTACATACTTCTTGATGACAAATTGGAAAAACCTAGTATTTTGAAAGATAGTGGCAAAGATTTGGAAAGATTTAAAATTACAATTAATTAGTATTTTTGAGTGGGCTGAACTTTGATACTTTTTTTAATGTCATCTCATTCATTTTTGTTCTTTGTTTTGGTATATGAACTATTGTTACGTTGAATGATATTTAACTGGGTGTCTTTTGTAAATCATGGTAAAAATATATAATAATCTTCTTTTTTTTTGCTCAGAAAAAAAGTAAAATTTATATAAATAAATTAGTGCTGTCAAACGATTAATCGCATCCAAAATAAAAGTTTTTGTTTACATAATACATGTGTGTGTACTGTGTATATTTATTACGTATATATAAATACACACACATGCATGTATATTTTTAAGAAAAATATGTTACATTTATATATTAAATATATTTATAGATTATATAATTTATATGAATATAAATATATACATGTAAATACATGTAAATATTTTCAAAAATATATTATGTAAACAAAAACTTTTATTTTGGATGCGATTAATCGCGATTAATCGTTTGACAGCACTAAAATAAATCAAATAAAACAAAGCTTTTATTGTTTTTAGGCTTGAAAACCCATTTCGTCTTTGACCCATATACACACTTTAGAACTTAAATATTTATAGAATACTTAATTAATAATAATACTATATATTATTATTATTTTCATTTTAAATTTGTAGTATTTTATATTTGTCAGGTGAAAATCATCTAGTGTGACTAAATGTGAAGCCACATCAGAGCTGTTATCTCTCACAAACGTGCTGTGATCGGATCATCTGAGCAGGTGAGTCTAAAGGGTTTGCATGGAGTGTAATCTCTCAAAAGATTGAATCACTAGATTAAATCAGTCATCAGGGACTATGATAGACTGAACGAA
The DNA here is from genome assembly GCF_001515605.1 of Sinocyclocheilus anshuiensis. NCBI lineage: Eukaryota > Metazoa > Chordata > Actinopteri > Cypriniformes > Cyprinidae > Sinocyclocheilus > Sinocyclocheilus anshuiensis. The sequence goes on along the minus strand of NW_015546037.1, from coordinate 605,843 downwards.
GCTGTAACCGTGAAAAAGACACACACACACCTCTCTGTAACTGAGTTTGCCGTCATAATCTTCATCCACCTCCTTGATCATGTTCTTCAAGCCCAGATGTGTCTGTGGAGCTCCAAGTTTCTCCATCATCAGCTTCAGTTCCATCAGATCAATGAAGCCGTCTTTACCAGAGTCAAATCTACACACAAACACATGTAAAAAATTATTTAAAGGAATAGTTCACCTAAAAGTAAAGTATTGATAACACTCTCTTTGTACTCTTTTTCCATTACGATGACAATTAATTTCATCACAATCAATAAATAAAAATGAGCATTATTAGTAAAACGATTTAAATTTAAATATTTAAATTCAATTAAAATTGAATATTTAAATTTGATGACGTGACACTGAAGACTAGAGTAATAATGCTGAAAATGTAGCTTTGCATCACAAGAATAAATTACATTTTACAAAATATTACAACAGAAAACTAAAATAAATTTTCACAATATTACTGTTTTCACTGTATTTTTGATCAAATAAATGCAGCCTTGGTGAGCTTACGAGACATTTGCTCATTACAAAATCTGACCGACCCCAAACTTTTGAATGCTATATGCTGTTTCAGACCATTTTATCAATGCAAATTGCATTTTAGCATATGTATTACATCAACCTATACTAGCGACACTCAGAAGTGAGATGTTGACATGAAGATTTATCCAGTCTCAGCAGAGGGAGGCCAGCAGAACAGCAGGTGGAGAGTGACGACAGAAACAGCAGGAAAAAGAGATTCTAACAGAGGAGAGTATTTATAGAGTCTCATCCAGCTGTTGCCACACCAACCAGCAAGAACGCGTGCGTGCGTGTGTGTGTGTGTGTGCGAGAGAAAGAGAGAGAGAAGTGTTTGCCTTGAACATCGTGTGAAAGTGAAGAGGCTGAGATTGAAGGAGTGGGCACGTGTTTCTATTTTGGTTCGAGTGATGCTTTTAGAAAGAACTTGCTCATTGTGGCAGAAAAGTACAGGTGAACATCACCTCATCTCTACTTCTCTCCCTCTCCATATAGGTCAAGAAAAGCATGAATGAGATCGCATTTATATTCACCTATACAGCAAAATAGAGAAAGCCAGATTTCACTTCTGAAAAAAGTCACAATAATCTCACATGGTTGTTAGAAGTGATCTCATTATGAAATTTAGCATTATCTGACTTGCTCACCAATGGATCCTCTGCAGTGAATGGGTGCCGTCAGAATGAGAGTCCAAACAGCTGATAAAAACATCACAATAATCCACAAGTAATCCACACCACTCCAGTCCAGCAATTAATGTCTGTGAACTGAAAATCTGTGTTTGTAATAACCTTAAAACCATTTGTTCAGGCTAAAATATGAGTGCACTATCCATAATATTGCTTTCACCATTGAAAAAGTAATCTAGTCTGAATCAGGAGAAAAATATACACAGATCAAGCACTGTTTGCAAGTGAAAACAGTCTAGTTTTAAACAAATATGCTGGTGGATATTAATGTGAGAGACAACAGGAAATTGGACTTTTATGAATTATAATGAATTATGGACTCATATTTTGGCCAGAAACGATGGTTGAGAGTAAAACACCCTAATGATGGATTCGTTTCTTACAAACACACAGCTTTTCACTTCATTTCAGACATTAACTGATGGACTGGAGTGGTGTGAATTACTTGTGGATTATTGTGATGTTTTTATCAGCTGTTTGGACTCTCATTCTGACGGCACCCATTCACCGCAGAGCATCTATTGGTGAACAAGTGATTTTTGGACAAACAATTTCTCAAATGCATTAAATGTTACTAATTATCTAACCTGCAATCCACATTAAATGTATTAAATCAAATCTAACATTTCAGCAAATGTGCATGTTTTTATTTCTCCTAAGGTATTTCAAAGAGAAACATCTGAGACAATGTGAATGTTTATCAGGGTGTTTCATATCTTTGCTCTGAATGGCCGTCTAATCTCATCTCCTTAGCTCATTGTTTCTGAAAGGTCATAAATAGCTCAACCTTCACTGTTAAAGTGCTGCATAAAAGCCAATTTATTAACCATTTCACGCAACATCCTCACTTTCTTTCTTTGTTCGATGCTGTTTTAACAGCCCCCACTAAGACATGCTCACACTTGCCTGCCCTGATTAAAAGACAACTGGGAATCTGCTGACCAGAACAGCAACTGCTTTCAGCAACTGGCAACACACTCCTACACACACGGCCCTGAAATGTGCGTGGATGCATGAAAACACAAACTGCCCTGATGTAATTGCGGGTGCATCGCATGTGTTTGTGTGTGGACGCTCTCTTTGTCCTCTCTGGTTTCCTGCTGTGGTATTTATAGATGCCAAGGCTCAGGGCAGAGATTCAGCAATAGAGCCTGGCATTCAGAGCACTGCAGTCCAGTAACAGATCCCAGATCTGCATAGAACCGCAGATATGCTGAGAACGGCTATTATGAACTACATGAAGCAGCATGAAACAGGTCAGGGTTAACAAGACTGACCTGGTATGTGAGAGAAAGTGAATGAGAGAGAGAGAAAGGGAGAATAACAAACAGAAAGAGGAGGATGAGGTTGGCATATTGGTCCTGCCCTCTGCATGCCGGACACATTCCAGGTCAACAGCCCTCCCTGTGCTAAAGAGGCTTGAATGGAGAAAATAAAGAAATATGCACACTTATACAAAGAAATAATTAGATATTTGATTATAAATACTGTAATACTGTGAAATATTATTTCAATTTAAAACAACTGTTTTCTCTTTGAATATATTTTAAAATCTAATTTATTCCTGTGGTGCAAAGCTGAATTTTCAGCATCATTACTCCAGTCTTCAGTGTCACATGATCCTTCCGAAATCATTCTTATATGCTGATTTGATGCTCAAGAAACATTTTTTTATTATTATTATCAATGTTGGAAACAGTTGAGCAGCTTCATATTTTTGCAAAAACTGTGATATGTTTTTTTTCATGATTTTTTGATGAATAGAAAGTTCAAAAGAAAAGCAAATAGAAATCTTTCCTAACATTCTAAATGTCCTTGCTAAATAAAAGCATTCATTTCTTTAAAAAAAAAATCTATCTATCTATCTATCATCTATCTATCTATCTCTTCAGGGTAGTGTGCTAATTCAGAAGTGTGTAGGTTTGTAAGTTGTGTTTATAAATGTGTTAACTCTGCTTTTGACCCATTTTCCTCTTATATATGACATCTTTTTTCATCTCTGATGAAACTGGGTTGAACTGATCTGAAGTGGGCCAGAGTATGTACTTCTATGACTTGAACAGACACACCTTTCGGTCCTGACGTAACCTAGTCTTATGGGACATCCACACTTTCATATCCTATACAGTTTGGGTTATTTTCCTATAACACAGTATAATCTAATAGACTTGACTGAGCATTACTGTTAATGAAGCAAAGTGCAAAACATTAGAACTATTTTATGTACAGTACAAGAAAACATCTACCTCATCGTAAAGTCTCTGTAAGGCATAAGTAACCTTGGGATCAGCTAAAAACAAATCCGTTAACATGCTTATGTGTGCATAACTCTGGAAAAATCATGACCTGGTAGCAGAGGATGACATGCAGAATCAAAGTCTCTGAGGTGAAACGGCATCAAACACTGGATTGTTTGCCATTTGTTATTATCTGGAGGGTTTTGATGCACTACTAGAGACCCGGTTCTGAATTTGATGGGATTAAATGAATAAGAATATCCAATGATATGATAAAAATGAATGAAGGGATTTTATTTTTTCACAACTCTGCATGTAACCAAAGAGACTCCCTCTCATCATAGACTCCTCCAAGTCCCTGCATTTAAACACACGCACAAACAGACAAAGATGGCATTGTTGCTCATGGCGTGGGTTCCATGGGGACGCAGAGTTTGTGAGTGGACCCTTGTACTGAAATAATGAGGGAAAGCTGGACAATGGCTGTTCAGAGAGAGAGACCCCAGAGCAAAAGATTATTTTGGCACTGTACAAGGATGCTCCGAGAGAGCATTCATGTTCATTTAACATTAGCTTCAGAATCTATTGTTCATTTCTTGGTATTTTACACTCACTATATTTTTGGTAAATAATTCTCCATGTGCATAATTTTATTTATTTTTCAATGCTTTTGCAATATAAATGCACCTGTCACTATAGTTATTTTTTACCTCAATGTTACATTCATATTCATTTTTATTTTCCTCAGTGTTAATTTTTTATTTTATGCACTGCATTGTTTTATATTTTTATACTATCCTAAAACTACCTGTTTACTCCATTCACACTGTTTTACTTACAATTAAATTTTAAACTCAATACACTTTTAATGGAAATAAAGCACAGTAAATAAAATTTAAAATTTAAATTTAATACAATTATTAAGATAAAATAACTATCAAGAAAATAAAAGACAAAAAATCAAAAATAATAAATGAGGGATTTCATTTAAAAGAAGCATCATTCATTCTGATCCAAGAACACAATGATCCCAGAACTCTCTGACGCACACAAGCACACAAACTTCACTCTTAGTTGTTATGACCTAAAATAACTACCAAATACCAGTTAAATGTTTCATTGACTTGGATAAATCTTAATTTAGATAAATATATATGATAACGACAGTGGGTGGGTTTTAAATGGTGTTGATTAATGAACTGACCTCTTGAACATTTTCTCCATGTCTTTGATCTGTTTGCGCGAGAACTCTTTAAACTCGGTGTAGGGGTTGAAAACCTTCATCTGATTGGGTTTCGCTGTGCCGTCGTGGATGTCCAGCCTGCGGGTGAGTTTCTCCGTCAGTTCAGAGCTGGCGTCGCCGTTCATGGCAGTGCTGGGTCTCACCGGCGGCGGCTGCTCTTCGTCCGCTCCTGTCTGCGCCGGAGAGCCGGGTTTGGGGTCACGCTGCTCGGCGTCCAGCCTGCGCTGCAGCTTCCGTGCGAGCTCCTCGGATGACATTGCGACTGTGATGCTCCTCTGCCTCGCACGATCAGCTGTTTCTGAACACTAGTCTCGATTTTGGGAGAGAGGCGGGGCTGCAGAGCACTGAGTCTCTCAAGCCAAGTGAGATTCGTAATGCTGAATTGATAATGTTACAAGATATTTGTATACGCGTTTATTAATAGAACACTGAAAGACTTGGATGTTTTGCATAATGAATTCGTTCAGCTATTAAGGATTCACTGGAGCGTTTTAAAATCAAAATGTAGCTTGAGTTGGCCGGGAATCGAACCCGGGTCATCCGCGCGGCAGCCGAAAATACTTAAAGTGTATTTAGATGAAAAATGATTACACATTCATTTTATGTTATTTGCGGCCGAGGCGGGATTCGAACCTCTAATTGGGTGTATTTTACTCGTCCCGCCTCCCTGGAACTTCCTTCCTTCCTGTTGGCTAGTCAGCGCTCTACACCTATGTGCGGCTGGCCCCGGGTTGGAAGGCAGCTATGCTAACCACTATACCACCAACGCGCTGTGGTACCAAGCGTTTTAGTTTCAAGTAGTTCCCACCACACGGTTTTGACGTTCTGCCTCAGATATGGACTGAATACAATGGGATTTAGCAATTGTATTCATCACACTGAAAATTGAACTGTTATATAAAAATCAAATGCATCGCAAATCAGCATCGACCTGGCGTGCCTATCTATAAAGGCTTGTATGTTACAATGCACCCTTCTAATAATCAATAAAAATAAACAGAAAGTGGCTCAGCTTAACTTCCCTTAACTTTTCCCATTCATTCTCTATGGTAGTGCTTAACACTACGGACGCAATATACTTTTGGCCACACGTAGACTTCATGTCGCTGTTTCATCTTTTCCGTGAAGCCCAGTGTCATCTGTCAATCATTCTCAGTGGAGGAGGGGAGACCCGCTTTACGATCGGAGAGGTAGGCTATTTGTTTACCGAATTGTCAGATAAAAAAAAAAAAACTTGTTTTGGACAACAAATATTTCCAAATATTTCCATGTCTTACAGAGAGCTAAGGAGCTATTTTGGAAAACAAAATATGAGGCGTGATGCTTACTTTGTCTGTAGTCTGGATTTTGCGCAGGAAGCGTTGGTATCGATCCCTCTTTCAGAAGCAACCTTTGCACAACTCCAGCGCTGAACTGACCCTCGTTTGTGAGGCAGTCCAGCGTAAAATGATTAGCACAAACATATAGGACTTTTCAATATATTGCTTTTCCCGTCCAAAAAGACCATAAACTTTGCAGGTAACATCTGAAACAACAATTCATTTACATACACAAATCCTAAAAACTAATCCTGTGTGACTGATACACTTCAAATTGGGTGATTAGAGGATTACTTCAGTGTCTGCCCTACATCTCACAACTGAGCTCTGATAAATACTGCCGTCTATTTGACTATTGTAAATAAGACGTTAAGCTTTTTCCACCACATATTATAAACATGCGCTTTATACAGTAAATATTTTAACTTAAGACAAGACGAACAAAATGCTTGAATATTACCAGGGCAGGAAAATTGTATATTATTGCAAATATTTACTTTGTATATGATTGTCCTGTAGGAATGCAGAGAGGTTCATTCCACCTCTATGTAAAGTGTTTGGACCCAGAATGAAGGCAGACCAGGTGACTCCTCTGCTCCAGGCTTTGGACTTCACCATCACTCTGAACTCCATACCAGAGGAGGAGCTAGAGAGCTTTCTGCCTTTACTCAGCAGTCACACAACTCAGGGTTATACTGATATAACAGCACTGATATCATAATAAACATGACTGTTTAGTAATGCATGTGTGTGATTTTGCAGAAGCTGCTTCATTGCTGCAGTTCCTCTGATCTCCAGCAGGAGGCAGCAGATGCCCTTCTCTCGGCTCTTCATAACAGACTGGACTTCTGCTGCTCTGCTCTGGATTTAACAGACACACAGGAAAACCAAGAACATTTGAAACTAACCAAAAAAGACTGTAGAATGATCTCAGCTGTGCTTCAGAAAACCCAAACTATTGTGAAGCTGAGCTTACAGGACTGAGCTCTCTGATGAGGCCCTGAAACAACTTTGGCCAGTCCTGCCTCAAGTCCAGCTGAGGTAAGACAGCTGACAGACCTCTTCCATTGCTAATATTACATAGTGCATTATTTATCTCCATATCAAATCCCTGTATATTATTCTCACATTCATGTTTGTTGTTTTGTTCTCCTTCCTCTCATCAGCTGTAGTAAAGCTCTGCTGCTGCAGTTTCTGGCTTGTATTAGTAAAGATGGAGCCGAGAGAGGCTCTTTGAGGAGCGCTGAGGCTCTTTCACAGGCTTTGGGAGGAGAGCTGGACCTCAGTCACACTCAGATGGACCCGAGAGCTTGTGAAGAGCTGGCACTGTTTCTGGAATATTCTGAAGGACTGACAGAACTGGTTCTCAGTCACTGCAAACTCACTGATCACTGCATGGAGCCGCTGCTGCCACATCTGCACAAAACCCAGACTCTGGAGTGAGTTACACAGACACGTCAGGAATAGAGAAATATAAAACACAGTATTCAAACTTGTTTACTTCATGTTTATTTCTGTTTAATCTTTTCATCTCATTTCTTCTTGTAGCCTGAGTCACAATAATATCACAGATGAATCAGCAAAGAGCATCCACAGTGTCGTCTGCACTCACAGCAATATTCAGACTGTACGGTAAGTGTGTGTGATCAGTGTTTTACTGGTGTAGGTCTATTAACCCGCTATGAAATTAATGAATATGAAGTTTTAGTGACTAACTAAAAAGATAAATCATTTGTGTCTCATGTTTATAAAGTTATGTGGGTCTGTTGTATTCAATCGAAGTCTCAAGTTTTGTATTCTATAATCTAGAATCATTTAATTACAATAATGCAAATAAATAAATAATACATAAATCAATAAAATTAAGTCTGTGTTTTTGATATCTAAAATGCATGTTTAAAATTACATGTCATATATAAATGACAGTGGTTCATTGTAGAATACATGTTTAGCTTTACTTTACACTTTAATGATTGAACAACTTTGTTATTGCTGATCCTAATTTTTGAGGGATGTAGATGAACTTAACACATCAGTTGATTTGTACATCATTGTGTGGTCAATTTTGTGTTTGCAGACTCTTCGGAAACAAAATCAGTGATAGAAAGCAGTTCATCAGAGACCAGCGATTTGAAATATGGTGAAGATCCTGGGCCGGAACCTGACTGATTTATCATTAAGATGATATTTTGTATTAGGCTTGATACATGACGAAACAAAATGAAATTATATCTTTAATGCAGCACCAGCCTGGTTAATTAGAACCAGATTTATTTAATTTAAATGTTTATTATATTACAAAGTGATGATAATGATTTTTATGTTGCAGTGTATTATGCAATAATTATTTCTTGGGAATGGAATACTAGTATCTTCACTGGCTACCGTTCACCGCTCACATCAAGTTCAAGACATTAAAGTTTGCATACATACTGACCTCTACTCCTGCTGTTAGTGGGTAAGCAACACCTCATGGTACTGTAACAGAGGCACAGTGTCATTTTCCCAAACATTTACAGTGGAATGATCTTCCCAGTCTTACCCGGACATTCAAATGCAGTATTTAAGAAATGGCAAAAAAAAAAAATTTTTTCAGTGAGCACTTAACTGTGGATGTTGCCTGGGGAAAAAAAATATTTCTATGCTTTTGCTTCTAGACAATGTTTAAAACTTTGTATTGTTATCACTTCTGTTATTACCTCCTCAGAATAATTCACTTTGTTATACTCCTGATTTTTAAGTCGCTTTGGTTAAAGCATCAGCTAAATGAATTAAAGTAAACATACTCCAGTACTCAGTCTCTTTTAATGCACCTAATTCAGTTGTAAGAAAGCTGGGGGTGTTATTATGGATATGTTTTTTATTATTATTATTATGGTTGTTTTCATACAGCATGTACAACAGTAAATGTACGCAAATAAACCTTGTTTATCTCTTTATATTCTTGACCAGAGCGGTTTTTTTTTAAGTGGCTCGTTGGTCTAGGGGTATGATTCTCGCTTAGGGTGCGAGAGGTCCCGGGTTCAAATCCCGGACGAGCCCTTATTTTTTTCTCCTTTACGAAATGGTCAATTAAAACAATAATGGTCTAAAATTTCATTTATTTGATTGAAATGTGGATTGTAATTAAGGTAAAACTCCACCGACTTCTGACGCAATTAAATGAACGGCACTGCTGTCAATTGTGTGTAACGGACTGTACCCCGCCAAAATGGTAATATGATTATATGGATAAAACACTTGGGAGCAAAAACCTTACATTTCATGTGACCCCGACGTGATTTGAACACGTAACCTTCTGATCTGGAGTCAGACGCGCTACCGTTGCGCCACGAGGTCGATTACAAATAAGACCTAAATAAAATAAAATTAGCTCACGATAACTGTGATAAATTTGAAATCATTTACGGAAATACAGGTAAGACCTTCAAATGTGAACCTGCGATCTAAACCGCAAATGTATGTGTTCAAGTTCGGCAAGCATTTGTACAAGAGACTGTTAAGTTGCCATTATTTCCGAATAACTATTATTTCGTACATTATTATTATATTATTATATTATATATATTCATATATATAAATGCGAAAATAACTATCTATAAAACAAAGATTTTATAAGACAGTTTTACTCTACTACTTCCTGAAATACTTCAGACATGCAGAAATTGAACAATGTATATGGCTCGTTGGTCTAGGGGTATGATTCTCGCTTTGGGTGCGAGAGGTCCCGGGTTCAAATCCCGGACGAGCCCTATTTTTTTTTATTTTTCAATTGAAAACGTGCTGACGATACGAGGCAAACCATGTAGCTCACCGCAACTGATCTCATTCAGAGATCAAACAAGGTAGAGCAGCATGCGCGTTGAATAGTGAAGGCTAATAAATATTTTCTAGTATCGAACAACAACAACAATATAATATGCATCATATTATTTAAATTAACCAGAATATGCAAATCACTCAAAATATGAATTTACCGGCAATTCACACTATTTGAAATACCACAGTCAAAGAAAACAACTGGCCAGTACGGGTATCGAACCCGCGACCTTGGCGTTATTAGCACCACGCTCTAACCAACTGAGCTAACCGGCCATGAAATTGAAGAAGAAAATATCTGTTGAAGAACTTGTGTCAGAAATCACAGCCGCCAGTCTCTTTAAAATTAGGATATAGCTGCCCATATAAATCTTTAATCGTATTATCGTATAAATATAAACACTATGCAGGTTAATTGGTAACAACAAGCTTTATTTTCTGCAAACTGATAAATACATCAGAAAATGTTAGTAACCCGACCATAAACGCTTTTCTTAATAGGTATCATCTTTAAACGGAGGAAAATGTGAGCTGTAAATCGTCTAAAATGTGATATAGATTAATTAATTCGTTAATGGACTTTTGAGCCACTGATTGATTGCACAAAGTTCACAGCTGCACTTATATTCTCTTACCGCTAGATGTCAGTAGAGCATCTCAACTGAGCTACAATTTCTCAGTACAAAGCTTGACTATAAAGCTAATATGAAGGCATTTTTTGTTTTAATTTGACATCGGACTTTTGCAACTGACGTTTTTCAAATAAATAAATAAATTCAGTGAAATTGTAACTTTGTTACTGTAATTAAAACTTTTTTTTTTGTAAAAAACTTTTATTTGATCTCATAGCCTGATGACAAATCATGCAAATACCTAGTTTTAGGTCAACTTTATTTCCATCTAACAATATTCAAAATTCCTTATCATAGGTCTACAGTGAAAAGAAGTTATTGCAATGCCACCCAGCATGTTTTTACTAGCTGTGACACTTGCTTAGTGTCTCTGTGAGAAATCAGTCATATATTTCCATCTAAAATAGTTTTGTATATAAGCTTCTCTGCTTATCTGGATAAAATCAAGTTTTACCCTACATTTTTTTCCTCACTGAATATCAGTAGGTCACATTAGAGACAGGAGGTCAAAAAAAGGAAGGTCAAAACTTAAAGTGGGCAGAAATGAACATTTCTTACAGAAAGCGGGGGGTTTGTCATTTATTAGATGAGGTGAGACGGAGATGACAAGGTCTCAACATTCAAGATTTATTTTCATTAACAATAAATTATCTTTTTACAAAATGAAATAGGACAATTATTTGGCAACGACTCTTTACCACGTTTGAACATGAGAGGTCTTCATATGAACATGCACACAACGATACAAACACCTACTCCAGCCGAGCAGCAAGACTCATCTCTCATGGAAGTTACATCTCTTGGAAAAGATTGGTAAACCGTGTCCAAACCAGATTCAACTAATAAAATGACAAAAGCATCTATTCTTTGTAAATGGATGTTTTTGACCTAAAAACCAATGGAAAAAAAATGATCCACAAAAAAAAAAAAAATTTCTCCTGTGGTTCACAAAAGAAAATATGGTAGGTTTGGAACAACATGAGGGAATTTTTTTTTTTTTAATTTTGGGGTGAATCTCCCTTAAAGACAGTTCACATCAGCCATCTTGTTAGAAGCTATTTCTTATTCAATTGCATCTCATATTTGCTATATTTATATATTTTACGTGTACTTATGGACCCAAATCTATTAAAAAAAAAATATATATATATAAATTGTTTGTGCATCCAAACAAACAGGTGATTCAAAAATGTGATTAGTTAATATTAAACTTCATTACGGCTCATCATTGAGCATTTTCGCTTTTAGTATGGACAAATGGCTTGTTGCTGGAAAGTTACCATGTTGCATCTGGTTAGGACACGGTTGTTAGACTGGTTTAACAACATTACTCTCTTGTGTGTAGTGTGTTTGTGTAGGAAAACATTGTTTAATGTGTATGTGATTGTTCATACACTTTCATGCAGCACGTGCAAAAAAACGCCTCAGTGTTCTTCATCTGCATTTTTTACCTCCATGTTCCCCAAAGAATCGCATTCAAAATGCCATATATGTGCATTTGATTAACTTTGTTCATTTTCTCTCACTTATTTTCGTTTTGTTCTTCATGTGGATGGGAGGAGGATGAGCTCCATACGGTACAGTACATCCTCTTTGTCCTCAGAGGTTAGTTTAAAAACACAAACCTGTAATGTCAGTAAGGTGTGACCATGCACATTAATACATTCCTTTTCCAGAGAAGCATTACGACTTTACAAAAGTCCTGATGTAGCGTTTATTTTCCTTCACCTCATATGCGTCAGAAAAGTGGTCCCCGTGTGTGACTGCAAAAGTTGAAATCCTTCATGCTAACAGCGTGTTAGGACTGTATGGAAGCAGCGATTCAAAAACACAAGTGCTTATAGTGCAAGAGCTCTTCCACGACCCTGTCGAGTCCTCAGTGTGACGCCGGACATGTATTCAATAAAACACTGGACACAGAATGACTATCGGTCCGCCGCGACATCTAGGGGGCGCCGCTTCCGGGTTACCGGGTCAGGAATTAGGAGAACGTAGGATGGTTGTGGTGGTTTTGCGATGTCATTTCTTGTTCTTTATCTACAGGTCGGTCCAGGTGGGAGTGTATTGGGGGCTTTTGGCTGGGCGGCGCCCCCTGGAGGCAGCTCTGGACCCCTGCGCTCCTTCCTGAGCCTGCTGGATCCGCTGACACTCTTTAAGGTTCTGAGCCCGAACTTCTGCGCTCTTGATCCTCTCCACCACGCGGATGGGGAACCAGCCTCGCTCGCCGTCATGCAACCTTTCACCCAACATCCAGCCTGAGGGCGAGAGACGGATATGCCAAAAACAGGAAGGACGTGTCACAAAAATAGTAAAACAGAACAGATGAAAGGAAGCAACATAGTGAGAGAGACACGTTTATACAAATGACAGCAGATGATGCAGAAATGAAAGACAAAGACCGGGTCTAGACAAAAACAGCAAAGTCTGATGAAGTTGGATGGCTTATTGCAAGTCTTTCATTTAAGGCAAACACTGTCTTTTGTCGATGCATTTGTGATCTCTTACCATCATCGGTACACTCCAGAATGTGCAGCACATCAGCCATTTCTACAGAGAGCTCATCAGGTTCCTGAGAGGAGTACGACTGGATACACTGAACCTGTGCAGAATCTGACATGCACCAGAAAAACAATAAATCATACTGCACACAGATACAAAGAAACTCACTAATTCAAGTCAAGAAAGTAAAATGAAATTAAATTAAATTAAATTTATTACATTATTTATTTAATAAATTAATGTAATCAAAACAAAATTATATTATTAGAAAATTTAAATATTACAAATTGTATTATATTAATTTTAATAGTATTTGCAATATTTCTTTTTTTATATGTAACATTTATTTTAATTTTTCAATATTATAATATTTAATTATTTTTACTTACAATATTAAAATAATCTAATATATAACAAATAAACATAAATATTTATTCGATTCTTTTATATTGTTATAAATAAAATAAGCATTATATGCTATATTACTTACTGTATAATATTAGAAAAAAATATATTAATATTATTTATTATATATATTTTATTTTTTTTATAAAATGTAATAATAAAATAGCCTTTCATGTCACTTATTTATTGGGACAGGAAGAAATAGGACAGTAAAAGATGATAAATAAAGAACGAACGGGACTGAGAAATGGGATTTTGAATCAATTACAGAGCTAACTAGTATGATGACAGAAATGGAAACTGTGTCATTATGACAAATAGAGATGGGATTTATCTTGTCTGATTCAGACACCAGACGTACCCCATTTTTACATTTAGCAGCTTGAGCTTTTATCCAAACCAATGTGCATTCAAGAGTTTATTTCAAATCAAACGCATGGCATAGAGCCATGCTACATAGGGTGTGCATGCATGCATGTGATGTACCTGGTTGGTGAGCGCTGGTCGAGAGGAATCTCGTACGGCGGTTTGGAGTCAAAGCGTATATCCAGCGCAGTTTATCACTTCTGTAAACATTCATAGAGCCATTAGTGCACAAAGCAAACATGTACTGTGATCTCTGTGATAATGGCTTAGGACTGCGTTCTCACATGCTTTCGGTTATTATTAGAAAATTTAAATATTACAAATTGTATTATATTAATTTTAATAGTATTTGCAATATTTCTTTTTTTATATGTAACATTTATTTTAATTTTTCAATATTATAATATTTAATTATTTTTACTTACAATATTAAAATAATCTAATATATAACAAATAAACATATTAGAGTCAAAGCGTATATCCAGCGCAGTTTATCACTTCTGTAAACATTCATAGAGCCATTAGTGCACAAAGCAAACATGTACTGTGATCTCTGTGATAATGGCTTAGGACTGCGTTCTCACATGCTTTCGGTCTTGAGCATGTAGCTGACTTCTCTGTCCTCCTGGTTCTCCAGCAGTTTCAGCACAAACGCACAGGCCAGCATCTGCCCCTGATCCTCCAGGTCTTCAGTCCTCAGCATGGAGCGACTGCAGGAGTCCAGAACCTGGTACTTCTCTCCACTGAATATTTTTTTTAGCAAAAACAATCATAATACAATGGAGAGTGAGACTAGTGAGTAAATATCAGTCAAGTACATTATTCAGACAACATTTAGCCATTTTGACCTATTTTAGCATTCATCTTTCAACAATCAATATCAACAAATCATTACTGGACAACAAAATATTTCTTTTTTTTTTATTTTTGAGTAATTTTTTTTAGTCCTATTCACACTAAGAACAATAACTAGATTAATGTCCACACTAACAGACAATCTCACTGTTTTGAGTGGATTCTAAAATTAAATACACTTTAACTCATAACAAATTAAAACAAAATTAAATATTTTTATTATAATTTCTAACAATTAATTAAAATATTATAGTATTTTTAAATGTACTTAAAATAACATATTTAATATGGTATTATTTACTGTAGTTTTTATTTTACAATATTATAAATAAAATGTATTTTATTTATTATTATAATTATTTCATTTATAATAGTTAGAGTTATATTTATTATTAAACTGAATTTCATCATAATGATATAAATAAATATTTTTCATATTATTTATTTTTACATCACTTAGTATATAATATTACAAATTAAAAATATTATATAATATACTATTATATCATTTATTTTATAATATGATTGTCCACACCAACAGACGACATCATTGTGTTTATTATAAGCGACCGATGACATCGTGAAGTGCAGCTGATGATGTCACAGACCTGGAGCTGCGTTTGGTGATGAGCAGCAGGTTATTGAACAGGAACAGGTAGATGGGGTGGTAGAGCTTGCGGCTGCGCATGGTCCTGGTGCTCTTGGGCCCGGACATCTGCTGCACCTCACCCTTCTTCAGGAGCCAGCGAGAGTGAGAAATCACCGGCACTGACTGCAAACAAGAGAACACAACTGCACTTTATAAAGATCAGGGTGGTAAGAGTTTCATTCTGATACCCAAGTAAAGACTTCTTGAAAAGGATAGTTCACACAAAAATGTACTCATATTATAAGCCTCAAAAAAGGAGATATTTAACAGAATGTTCACACTGCTCATTTTTATAGAATGAAAATGCATGGCAATGAATTCAAGATGTGTTTTTTTATATTATATATATGTATTAATAAACCAAATGCCATTGATTCTCATATGTATCATAATTGAATGAGATACATCAAGTTTGAGTCAACAAATGCAAATAAGAGCTAGAAACTATTTTTAGCGCACAATGACTTAAATTTTATTGTGTTAATCACATATAGCTATTACCATATTTTCCGCAAATATGTTGCATCTGAATAGTTAAACTGGGGCAAGATTTGCATTGTTATGCATTGCTGAGAGAAAAAATGCATTGGTGTATGAGTCACATTTTATGATTACATTCTGAAATAATGCTAAATACTGGTACATAAAACAAAACACTTACATTAGAAACACTACACTGAAAAAAAATTGGTGTAGGATTTAATTAGAAATAATTTTCACTCAATCGCTACTAAATTTCACAAGTAATTACAAAGAAACAGCAAATAACATTGAGTTACTAAAGAAAAAGTATTTTATTGTAAAATATACTCCAATCTTTGTTTTTTTACACCTTGGAAATTTATTTATTTTATTTACAGTGTATTAACATATTTTATGGCTTTTGCAGTCACCAGTCCCTGTTTAATCTCATGTTTGGAAAAGAGCAGCTTTAACGGTCTTCTAAACATCTCCTTCTGTGTTCAATAAAAGAAAATAAGTCACACGGTTTGGAAATACATAAATAAATGATATTTTTGGGTGAACTGTTCCTTTAAGTACAGTAGAAGAGTGCGTTGGGGTTATGGCACAACATCTTTAGTCTTTCAGTACCTTCGACTTGAATTCAAGTGTTTTCTCGATGCTGATCAGCTCTTGAGTGCGACTCATCTTCCTCACTCCTTCATTGCACTCCTTCACAATCTGAGAGACACAAACATACACCCACATCTGCATTAATATCCTGACATGTGGGGATTTCCCATTCACTTCTATTTGAATAAGAGCTAATTATAAGCACTCTACACTAACCCACATAGACACCCTAACCTTGAAATACAACTTTAGGCATTTTTAGATACAAATTAGACCATTATTAAAGCAGCACTATGTAACTTTTTCTGTGTTCAAAATTTGTAAAATGTATATAATGAGCGAGTACATCATGAATTCATCTTCCAAACCGCGTTTTTGTCTTATTCCGAATCACTACGGTACACTTATAATAAGTACTTATATTTGGACTATTGTAGCCTGGTCGGGTCGTCACCGCTGCGGAGTAACACATACCTGCGTGAATCGCCATAGACATAAACTTAGAGAAGTAGCTCCGGTTGGAATGTTCTTCCGCGGGATGTGTGCAGTTCTGTTTATTAACCACTAAACCCAATTTTAAACTGATTTCCTTGTAGGAACGTCTCCAGTTCATCAGGTTTTACTATTCCCTCAGAAATTTTGTCATCACAATTAGAAAAACATACTCCCACACACAAGAACAAGGACTAAATTATACTTTTTGAGTTTCACTTCAACTTGGAGTTCAAGTATCGGCTGTTTGTTTACCAGACGTTTAACAAATCTTTATAAATGAGCAAACTGCAGATGACCTCTGGGACATAAACTTTGCCTTGTGGTCTTCGGAGTCAGTGTTTACCGAGACCCACTGTAGTGTCTTGATTGTGTTAATAATCAGAATCATACATTTGAGCACTAAAAACATTTTGCATCTTCAGCGAATTCATAAAATAGAAAGTGTTGTGAAGTCACATACAAAACAACCACACCAAAATGTAATCAGTTATCTGTACACATTATGTATTTCTATTTACTGTATGCTATTTAATGCACTAGTGTTAAATGATGCACTTTTTGTTGTTAAAGGGGTCATATGATGCAATTTAAATGTTACCTTTCTCTTTTCTGACTCACGTAAGTACGTTTTCATTTAAAGGATTTGCCACTGATGATTCAAACGCGAGTTTTGGGCAGTAGAGTAGCACTTGTTGTTTGTCATTTCTCCGATCACAAATGCAGACAGAGTTTTATGTTTACGCGGCGTGATGCAATGCAACGCAACGCGTAAAAAGACATTATAAGTCATTATAATCAGTAATTATGTTCAGACCGATGAGCTTTGTAAAAATCGACGCGTTTCAGAAAGGCGGGGCATAGAGGAGAAAAAATAATGTACAGTATGTGGAAAATAATGTTGTTTTTTTTTACTTTAAACCTTATAAACACATTTCATTACACCAAATACACAAAAGAATGTTCTTTTTAGCAGCATCATATGACCCCTTTAAATATTTTCCAAAAGCATATAGTGGTAAATTAATATAGTGGTGATGTATTTCCTGTCAACAACCACAACAAACCACCACACGGATACATTTAGGTAAAGTGATTGTTGCCATAACAGCAAATAATTTGAGTCTGAGGACTTGAATAGCAGTTGAATCACAATTACGTTAATTCCAACATGACGTGAATGCTGCAATAATCGCTTTAAAATGTTTAAAGAAAATAATTAAGAACAAAAGCAGCATTCCACCTCACAACTGTTAAAGTCAGCGACAAGAGGTGTGGCGCGTTAACCTTGGTAACAGGAACAACAGTGTAAAACGTGCTTGACAGGTGAAAGTCCAGAGACAATGAGACTTACTAATAACAAGACTCATTACCACACCCTGGAATCAAAACACACACACACACACACACACACACACACACACACACTTACCCTTTCCAACTCTTGATGAGCTAATATTGCAGTCTTTTCGCTCTCTGAATTTTCCTCCACCTTCTTCAGAATATTCTGGAACAAAAAAGAAGCAGTTTTGCTAAAGAAAGATTTAACTAATTCGAAGACATTTGATTGGTTTACTCATTCCCTACACAAGTTACTCAAGACTTCTAATTGGCTGACGCTCACCTGAACAAGTAGTTTGAGTCGTGTGATTCGCTGGAAAGGGAGGATGAGGAAGGAGGTAAACGAGAGGCCCTTCACTTTCGGCTGCTTCTCCAAAATGGATATATTCTCTCGGAAAATAGCATTTTCTTGTCTGAAAAACACATACAGACATTTATGTACAAGTGTGTTAATGCAAATATAGCCTGTAATTTTAAAACAAAGAGGCAGCGATAGGCAAGCTACACAAAAAGTAGCTAACTAAAATACACACTACTCTATAGAAAAAAGAGAGAGTAAGATAGTATGCATATATGAGACAAGTAAAGTTACCTATCCAAGCTGCAAACAAGCACATCATCATGATAATAATGCACAATGTTTGTCCCTTAAACCTTGATTTACTAAAAAGAAGTGACTCAAATCATTCTTTCCCGATTCACTGAAAAGAACGGATTCAAAAGATTTTTGAATCAGATTCTAAACAGCCGACCGACTATACAGCCAGTACAAACATCTGTACTGCTGAAACAATAATGTTAATTAATGTTACTTAGTTACTTTTTTCTACTTGGATGCATTATTATTTTCGTTTCACACTACTTTTACATCATGTGGTTTGTTGTGGAAAGGTGTGTTCACCTTCTCCTGGCACACAACATTTAATTGCTGTCAGATAAAAATCTGCTTTGCATATTGCTGTTAGATTATAAAATGTCATAATCATAAATCTTGACATGGAGATTAAACCACATTTACAGTCCATAACCAAAAGTAAAACCACAACGGAGTTGGAAATGGTTATGGTTTATGGCACTAACCAGGTGAAACTCAACACAGATCAGATATTCATATGCAGATTGTGTACTTTATCTCTCAAAAATAATTTGCATAAATGCACATTTCAATTTCAGTCAGTGTCATGTTCAATGGCCTGAGGCAGAGTGATATGAGCATACTACTTACTGAGTACTGTTTACTGCCTACTATATTAAAAACAAACCCTCAAGTGTGGCATTTTTTAATTTCATTGTGAATAAAAGTCTAAACTTATGGCAGTCCAATCAAATAATGAGTAACTAAAGAGTTTTTTAAAAATCGTTACATTATTTTCCTTCTGATTCTTTCATCACACATCAAATGGAAGGTCAAGTAGGACACACGTTGCATTGTGGGATACATTATTCTGTGTAGTGTGCTTCTAATCTATTTTGCCAAAATTACTAGATAATTTCTGCATACAGAAACTTTGGATAGTGTGAATAGCATAGTATGACTAGCATTTTAGTATGATATTACATGCATATCCTAAAAATTAACAGATTTTTGACAAATATGTGCAGTTTAGCCTTTTTCCCAGCAGGTGGCCTATGAGGAAAGCGGCTTAGAATGAAGTTTAGCAATGCACAAGAGAAATGAGTTTGGATAGCAGCTTATTCTTCCTTTATGCTGTTTAAAGATAAAAATAGTTTTAATTGTTATGAATATAAATATAATTAGTATTCAGCAAGATGCCTCTAGGACAACACAATTAACTACTTGAAATGAACTTAGGTCACAAAGCAGAAAGACGGTTTATGAGGTTAGAGTTTATCTTTATGAACCTGTGTGTCTTAAAAACAACAAAACATGCTTGTTTCTGATGCACAACCCAGCTGTTGTTATGAACGTAATGCACACACACTCACAGAGTGGCTTTAACCCTAACATTAACAGGAATGGAAAGCACTGAAACTCCTCAGGCCGATGCGCAGAAAGTCCCAAGAGCTTTACACGCTCACAAACACACACAAATGAAAGCACCTACACAAACCCTTACACAACACATCAGAAGCCAGCGAGGACTGAAGCCTCAGGCTAGAATCCAGGCAGACAGCTGGTCTGTGGAGACACTGAACATGCATGCCAGACTGGTCGATTTACACAACAAATGCACACTACTGTCCCTCCCTGTCCTGAAAATACAGTCATTGTACACACCCACAATCAATAACACTCAGGCAAAGCTATCGTATGACTTCTGATTTATGTTGCGTTAAAACACTTTCACGCAATCAATAATCCAGCTTTTGAGCTCTATACAAGAAAATACAGGCTTGGGACAGCATGAGGGCAAGTATATGGTCACACGATCACTTTAATAAATGTAAAGTGTCATGGAATTTCACTAAGCGAAGGAAGCGTGGGAAGACTGCAGGTGACACATTGATGCATTGCTGTTGTTGTTCCTTGCATGAGCCACCAGTCAAGTCAAGTCACTGAGTCACATTTAATTACAGGAGTCATCACGTACAACGTCACGCGTTTCGGTTACGACACAAACAAGGAAATACTCTTATATTCTAAAGCTTATT
Source organism: Sinocyclocheilus anshuiensis (assembly GCF_001515605.1). Classification (NCBI taxonomy): domain Eukaryota; kingdom Metazoa; phylum Chordata; class Actinopteri; order Cypriniformes; family Cyprinidae; genus Sinocyclocheilus; species Sinocyclocheilus anshuiensis. Next base: position 585,055 of record NW_015546037.1, on the reverse strand, counting down.
ACGCACGAAGACAAAGAAAGCATTTCGGACCAGAATTAATCTGCATGGTAGTTCAGTTGTTCACCAGCCAAATCTAGCTGGTTGATCAGCATGGTGAAGCTGGTTGACCAAGCAACGCTTTTCAACCAAAGATAAACTGGTAACATTTTACAATAAGGTCTCGTATGTTAACACTATTTAATGCATGAACTATCATGAACTAACAATGAAAACTATTTTTACAGCATTAATTAACCTTTGTCGATGTTAGTTATTAAAAACGTTCATGTTAGTTCATACTACATTAACTTTTCATTGAAATAATGTATTAGTAACTGTTGAACTTTTAACTATTAAGAATAATAAATGCTATATAAGTATTGTTCGTTAACTAATATGCTTAATTAATGTTAACAAACGAAACCTTATTGTAAAGTGTTACAGATTAACTCAATTTTAACTAATAGATATAACCATACTTTCACTAGTTGATTAGTCATAGTACGATTAAGACAATTGTTTTTGCATTACAAGCATTAACTATGCACTAATTTAGCAGAAAATTCCAAAATGGCAATTTAAAGGGGTCATATGATGAGATTTAAATGTTTCCTTTCTCTTTGGAGTGTTACAAGCTCTTGGTGCATAAAGAAGATCTGTAAAGTTGCAAAGACTAAAGTCTCAAATCCAAAGAGATATTCTTTATAAAAGTTAAGAGTCAGCCACGCCTACCTAAAACGGCTCGTTCTAACACGCCCCCACATGTCTACGTCAAGATGTGGGAAGATTTGCATAACGCCGCCCAAATGTTCATGCAAAGAAAGAAGGCGTAACTTTTATTCTCGCTGTAGTATTGTTGTTGCCGCTGCCGCCATGTCGTGAAGGCGCTGTGTGTTTCGTTGTGAAAGCGAAACTACTTAGTTTGGCCTTCCAAAAGAGGACGATATCCGCTTCGTCATGCCTGGAGCTGATCCGTGCTGGTCGCTGAGGAAATACATCAACTTTGCGCTGTGGATCACCGGATCAGCTTTCACTGTGGACGAAGCGGAGTCCAGCCCGGGGTCGTCACATGTGGTTGCCGCAAGCCCGCCGGCCGAACGACGAAACATCAAATAATGTTATTTTTAGCAACATCATATGACCCCTTTAAACATTGAATGAAGTCATTTTCTAAATTCTTGTTTCATTAGAGTTACAGAGAGAACAAAAAATACTGTCAACAGCTTAAAAAAATGCTTTTTACCAAGATTTTTGGGAATAAATTGTTATATAAATCAGTCTCCAACCTTTCTAACCTTCAGGATAAACATTGCAATAAATTGTATATGTAAGTGCTACTGAAGTGCATGAGAAAAAACTCTTTAAGAAAATGTCCTTTAAATATATGTATTGTAACTGAAATCTACTAACTGAAAATAAACACTGTTTTTTGGATGTTTTCTAAACACTATTCTTAAAGACGACACATAATGTAAGCAAAATAGCCCAAAATCTCAAAATAGGTAAAAGGTAAGAAATTTTCTTACAGTATCCGTCGGTAGTTCTTCTCCTGGTACGCCTGGTTGATGACGTAGCTGATGAAGACTTGGAAGTGGTTAACAGCGTGAAAATGAACGATGTCGCACACGTCTGAGATCAGGATGGACTCTTCGATCCTGTGCTCCAGATCCATGAGGAACCTGAGGAAAATATGAGGTCATCGCCGTTAGACATCAAGATTATGGCTGTGTGACATTTTGTATATGCAATTAAGACATGTAGTTCAATGGCATTGGGGAAAGTACATACTGTTTACGTTTGTATGTACTGTAAGTGTTAGCATCTAGTTAAATATATGCACATTAAACAAACTAAACCGAAAAAGCTTGCATGGGCAATAACTTCGAAGATCCACTAGCTTTAGTATACATCTAGCCAATTTTGTTTAGTGCCACTAGTGATGCAGAAACTAAACATTTCTCTTTCCAGAAACTTTAGCTTGAGCTCATTAGCTTAGCTGTGCACCAACAATACAAACACATCTTATGTAAGAAATAAACTCAAATCAATCTTGTAATCCAATGTTCTTCACTGTTCGAGAGCAGGTTTGGAAGGGCCGAGCTCCTCCTGACTCATGCGCATGAATCATCGCATTAGTGGGTGGATTTGCATGCTATAAAGCTACTGAATCAAATCACACCAACACTTTAATTTTAGCCTGTGGGCAATAATGGGTATCAGGGTGAAGGGGAGGAGGTTTCACTTCTGAAATATGATTGAAGCAAGATTATGTGAAGTTTATTAATATTAACCGTTATGTGAGACAAAAGTTTAAACTACATAAAAAAAATTTGAAGACTAATTATTGGATTAGTAAAGGCAGATGACATAATATGTGACTACACATAGAAAAAGCAACTATTTAAAAAAAAAATGTATTTAAAAAATATATTTAAAATATAAATGAGTAAACTAATAAATAATAATTAATTAATAATAAATACATTACTAATATTTAAAATATATATATTTTAGAAAATATTATAAATACATTTTCTCCTGGCGATATTTTTTTATATATGTAAATTTTATTTTTTAAATGCATCTTGGATATATTTGTTTTATTTGAAATACTTATTTATATAAAATGTATCTTTACAATATATTTTGAACATGTTTTTTTATTTAAAAATATATAAATTGATACAAATGTAAAAAAAATATATATTGATACCTTTTTAGAAAATATTAAGAATATTTTTTTCTAATTTCTACTGATTGGCTGTGTTGTATATTTATATAAAATTAATTTAAAAATATATATTTTGGACATATTTTGATTTACGTTATTAAATATATTCAAAACATATATTTAAGAAATTAACATATTTTCCTAATTTCAATTAATATGTCTTAAGCTGTTTTTTTTTTTTTGG